>NW_026862612.1:0-124851 GCF_026571515.1 Ruditapes philippinarum
CTAATTTTAATAGAAAATGAAAAAAATAAAAATTACCAGTAATATTTCTTCTATTGTATTCTTTTGTTCCAACTATACCATTTTCTTCTTCTTCATCCTCTTGTCACATGTTACTGAAATATTTGGCTTCAACCTAAATTTTGGAAGTAGAAAAAACAAATATGCAATCATGTCATAATTTTTATTACATTTTAAGATTTCAGTTTTTTTTTTCTAAAATGGATTGATCAAAATTTATTGTTTATTTAGAAAAATTAAGAATGATTTCATTTTCCCTCCATATTTTAAAACAGGTTTCCTGGAAAGTTATTTAAAATCTTTTTTGAATACTGAGCTTAAAGAATTCATAATTTTATGAAAAATTAAAAATATTAAGAACTGTAATTCAATTATAACTTACCATTTATCTGTTACAATTGGCTGCTTATTTCCCTCCTTTTTTCAAATTGAATAACGAAGTTTAACACATCTATTATGCTCCATGTTATATATAAATTTCACAATAAATTTCCCAAGAAAGTTCTGTATAACTGGTGTAGTTGAATTCTTAAATCTCATTTTCTATGTAATTATCAAAACTCATTTATGTAATAATATATAATTGTAAGTTGATGTATTTGAAATAAAATCACAACTAAAGCCTCCAATCTTTCTAAAGAAAATGACCATGCTGGAAATAATTTTCAGGGTGTGATATTTGCTCTGGATTTTAAATAGCTGTCGGTCAATCTGTGGTAACTTCTCTATTTTCATCTGCCAGATAGCCCAGTTTAACATAAAGTATTTTGAAATACTGTAAAAAGTTCCACTTGAAGGTTATTTGTTTATATAAACTGAAAGCTGACGTTAGAAGTAGGAGATTCTGTACAGATTGTGAGATGATGGATATAAACTAAAAATCTTGTACATTACTTAATGCTGACCAATTAATGCATTAAATAATATTTTTTTTTATCATAAGTTAAATATAAATACAATCAATTACCAGTGACAATCATCAATTTTACAGATAACAATAAATCACGTTGAGCTAAATAATCTACAAAATTTCAAAAACAAATAAAGAATAATTCAGTAAATAAAAATAATTTTTGTTAAATGGAGTTTACCATAAATCAACTGAAACTTCCAGAAATAGACATTTTAATATATTTTCTTCTAAATTAAAAATTCAATTTTATCTGAACAGCAATGTAAACTGTACTATAGGTGTATTCTAACAACTCTAACTAAGAAAAATCAGGCTGGAAATGAAGAGCTTTTAAGACTGTATTGAAACTGGTTCTTGAAAATTTTCTAACATTGAAATATCTGGGTAGATTTTGCTTATATTTCTACAAGTCAGTAAAATCTGTGTCAAAATATTTTCAAAGTGTAAATATTCCTGCTTCCACCCTGACTTTTACCAAAATGAAGACGATGTCAGGGTAGAAAAAATTTGAATTCCCATGTGAGATTTCTTGAAAATTCAGGGTCCATGTCTATTTCACCCTGATTTTGCCAATTCTGGTTCAAAACAGGCCTGAATCGGTCCTGTTTTTCATAAAAGCCATGCTGATTTTTGGTACAGGTTGAGTTCCTATGGAAAAAAGTGCTGAACATAAATTATAATTGTTTGTCATTAAAGTAACAAAATATAAACAAAGTAGTATTTTGACTTTACTGTGTCTACTAAGTTTGTTCAAATAAATGCCCTGGGGTCAAAATTGGCTCCGCCCCAGGGGGTCATTGATTTTCCTTATTTGTATATAGTAAAAACTTAAAAAATCTTCTTTTAAAAACCCCAAATAGCTAGAGCTTAAATATAAAGCATGAAACATCTCTAGTGGATGTCTACCAACTTTGTTCAAATAAATGCCCTGGGGTCAAAATTGGCTCTGCCCCAGGGGGTCATTGATTTTCCTTATTTGTATATAGTAAAAACTTAAAATATTTTCTTTTAGAAAACCGCAAGAGCTGGAGCTTAAATATTTGGCATGAAACATCTTCTAGTGGGTGTCTACCAAGTTTGTTCAAATCAATGCCCTGGGGTCAAAATTGGCCTCGCCCTGGGGGGTCATTGATTTTCCTTATTTGTATATAGTAAAAACTTAAAAATTCTTCTTTTAAAAACCCCAAATAGCTAGAGCTTAGATATTAAGCATGAAACATTTTCTAGTGAATTTCTACCAAGTTTGTTCAAATAAAAGCCCTGGGGTAAAAATTGGCCCTGCCCCAGGGGGTCATTGATTCTCATTATTTTGTAGAGAGTAAAAACTTAAAAAATCTTCTTTTAAAAAACCAAAAGAGCTAGAGTTTAGATACTAAGCATGAAATATTTTCTAGTTAGTGTCTACCAAGTTTGTTTAAATAAAAGCCCTGGGGTCAAAATTGGCTCCTCCTGAGGGGGGGGGGTCATTGTTTTTTCCTATATGTATATAGTTAAAACTTAAAAAAATCTTCTCATAAAATCCCCAAAGAGTTAAAGCTTAGATATTTATCATGAAACATCTTCTAATGGCTGTGTACCAAGTTTGTTCAAATAAAAGTCCCTGGTTTAAAATTGGCATTGGCCCAGGGGCCTATATACAGGTGAGCGATTTCAGGGCCATCATGGCCCTCTTGTTTCTATTTTCTTAGAGTTATTTCTGTATTTTTTACCCTACCCTCTCTAACCAATTTGGGTTTTAAGCACGAGTTCATGTATTTTACCCATAATTTCTGACCTTAATTGTAGACTGTTGTAGGTTTTGTATGGTAATAAAAAACTACTTACTACTATGCTTTATGGTTTATTGGCCTAGAGATTTCCAAGCTGCCTGATATAATTTAAAGGTTAAAACAGTCTGAAACAGTATGATCTGTCTGATGTACAGCGTTAAGTATAACTTAAGTCTTTTCGCACCAGTTTTAATGTAGTTTGCATGAATAAGAATTAATTTACTTTTTCTTACCCTTAGTTATTATTTCTATTGCGTTTTTTGACATTTTTATGTCGCCTCTAAGGAGTAATGGCGACATATAGGGATCACTTCTCCGTCGTCTGTCTGTCCATCTGTCCGTCTGTCTGTCCGTCTGTCCGTCACAAAACTTGTCCGGACTACTCCTCATAAACTACTGGTGCAATTTCATCCAAACTTTACAGGAATGATCAGTACCAAGTCTAGTTGTGCATATTGTCAGCATTTTCCGGTTCAATGATTTTTGGCAGAGTTATGGCCCTTTAATAATTTTCAATTTTAAAGTTTGTCCGGACTACTTCTCTTATACACCACTAAAGCAATTTCAATGAAACTTTACAGGATTGATCTGTAGCTCAAGTCCTTGCCCATATTGCAAGGGTTTTCTGGTTGAATGATTTTTGGCCGAGTTATGGCCCTTTGATAAAAAAGGTGTATTTTTCTGTGTGTTGCCAGATACACAAAAGATTGTCCGGACTACTCCTCATTAACTACTGGTGCAATTTCATCTAAACTTTACAGGAATGATCAGTACCAAGGGTAGTTGTGCATATTATCAGCATTTTCCGGTTCAATGATTTTTGTCAGAGTTATGGCCCTTTAATAATTTTTATTTTTAAAGTTTGTCCGGACTACTTCTCTTATACCACTTAAGCAATTTCAATGAAACTTTACAGGATTGATCTGTAACTCAAGTCCTTGCGCATATTGCACGGGTTTTCCGGTTGAATGATTTTTGGCCGAGTTATGGCCCTTTGATAAAAAGGTGTTTTTTCTGTGTGTTGCCAGATACGCAAAAAGCTTGTCCGGACTACTCCTCATAAACTACTGGTGCAATTTTATCCAAACTTTACAGGAATGATCAGTACCAAGTCTAGTTGTGCACTGTCTGTCTGTCACAAACTTTGTCCCAACATGAAATTGGCCATCATGAGGCGACACATGTGATTACTGATCGCTCTTGTAATTGGATAATTATGCAAATACGCATGTTATCTGCAGCCCGGACTTTTATAAATTTACAGTTTGTTATTTTGAATTTGGTAGCAATTAGCAAATATCATAATATGTGTTGTTGTTATTATTAATTAAATAATTATCAAATATATAGTAAATACATAATAATAATTCTAGTTTAATTTTTGCTTATATGCTGTCGAAAGGTGAAACTTTAAAAAGAAACTGTGATTGTATTTTTCTGTATAAGATTGGTTTTATGTCAAGTGTTGAATGTAATAATTTAAGTGTTTTGTTGGTGAATGCAGTCAAGCACTATCCTAAATATGAGCGGAAAGAGTTGATTTATAATGTTGAGATTCAAATGTCAAACTTAATATCACATTGTCTAAGTTATATATATATATATGTTTATTGACCTGACATATATAAGCATGTACATTTTATATCAAACTCGTTTTATGTTGGATGAAAATTTTTGTTGTTGTGTCTTTCCTAAAAGTCGTTCTGTAAAAGTTATTAAGTACTGTCACTGTCAGATACAGTATGTTCAAGAAAAAACTTTTTAAAAAATGAACATTACCGATGGATTCTGAATGATATTTTTAGAAATTTCCATGGGTCATGTGGATTATTGATTATTTTAGCATAGTAAACTAAAAAATAGAACACAATAATGGCAAAATGTAAAGTTATTTTGACTTTCACTTAGGTTAAGGTCTTCAGCGTACCAATTATATACTATGGACATGCCACATCTGAGACAAAAGAAAAAAAAAATAATAAAGCGACTTATAAAATTATTAAGTTTTATAAGCCAGAGCTAAACTTTCATCTGTGCACTTAAGCCATTTACACTTATACAGGCATAGTCACTGTTAAATAAATAAAATAATTGACTTTTTGTTCCAATGAATTTATCTATAATTCTAGTGTGAATTTAATGATTTTGAATGTAAAAAGTTTTATTTTACTTATTTCCACCAGACTGAACAATAACAGATGACCCGTTACTCCGGGGCTGTAAGCCATCATTGAGCGTTTAATCCTAGTGTTTGAAACAATTTTACTGCAAAAAAAAGGATTAATAAATATTAAATATCTCTCATGGGATCCTATGAAACACGAGCCACGAAATAGTAAGTGTTTGAAAATATTCAACATTACCCCAATGCTTTGGCAATATATCATTCTAGAGAAGCGTTGCCGAGTGGTTAAATGTTGTTTAGACTAGTAATCTATTTTGGATTGCTGACTGCCATGGGTTAAACCGTGTCTGGGGATAAAAGCCGTTGTTTTCCTTAAGGAAGCACACTTTACAATTCATTTGCTTAGTAACTGGTTGGTTTTCAGGAAAGGATTTGAGCGAGTTTTTTTTCAAATAAGCTTATAGCTTGCCAGTACTGGTTCAAACTAAAGTAAATTTGTATAAACTAAATATTCATTTTAAACTCTGTCTGTAATTGTGTCTGTTTGTCTGGTCTGTGAAATTCATTCTGGATCTAAGCTTACGGAACGTCCCGTTGGGTTCTACTCAGGTGCCCGTTCGTGCCTGAAATAAGGCACAGAAGGGCGCCTGAGGTCTTCCTCCACCAGCAAAGCTGGAACGTCGTGATATGACCTATACTGTGTCAATTTGACGTAAAACCCAAAACAAACAAACAAGCAATAAAATCATTCTGATCATATGAGCAGACCAAGATCAGTCAGTGCAGTTATGGTCTGCACTGTTCACCATTCAGTCTGTAAATATTTGAAATTTTCCCTTAAAATGATGAATGGTTTTGTCCAGATTGAAAGATGTACAAGTTCATTTGAGATATTTACATGTAACATGGTAAGGCTATCATAAAGCCCGTCTCACACAGAACACGGTTGGGCACACGGTTCCCATTGATGATACGGTATACTCGGTTAATACTGATTGACTGGTACGGGTATTTAGCACCAACCATGCCTGGGGAAAGTTGGCACGAGTTAGACTCGAATGTAGCACAAGCAATTGTACGAATAAAGGATGGATATATATTCCCGGTCAAGCAAGGTTTGAACATGATTGGCATACGAATACATTTGAATGTTGTATGGTTCAAAGTACGGTCTAGTACAGTCTGGTATGATTAAACACAAATTACTTGATTTACTCGACTTTCACAGGGTTTACATAGGGTACCATCCCGCCGACTTTTGTTCGAGTTATCACATATTCATGTATGTTTTGATATAGATTGACCCATTCTGATGGTTTGGCTTCATAAATTTTCGAACTTTCAACAAAGAACACCTTTGTAAGTGAATAATAGTTAAATAAACAATGCCAGATGCAACAGATGACAGGATAAATGAATAAGAAATCATGATAAGACTGATAGACATTGGTGGGTCCCCCCAGCTCATCAGACTCGGCAGGGTTTTTTAAGTGCATTCTAGTATGATGCAGCAAGTACTGTAAATTTAGCAGTTGAGGGTGGCATCAGGAAGTTGTGCTTTTTTATGCTCCCCAAAAAATTTCAGGTCCGGGACATAACTTTGAAACAACAAGAGGTATCAACATGAAACTTTGTAGGTAGATAGATCTCATTGAGTAGGTGTGCAGTGCACAAGAACCGTAACTCTGCCTTGTCTAATTTTTTAATTATTCCCCTTTGTTTTTTTTCACACTTTGAATTTTGTGCAGGACATAACTCTTAAACTTTAAGAGGTATCAACATGAAACTTTGTAGGTAGATAGATCTCATTAAGTAGGTTTGCAGTGCACAAGAACTGTAACACTGTCTTGCCTACTTTTGGAGTTATTGCCCTTTGTTCACTTTGAACTTTGTCTGGGACATTACTCTAAAATTATAAGAGATATCAACATGAAACTTTGTAGATAGATAGGTCTCATTGGGTAGAAGTGCAGTGCTTAAGAATCATTACTCTGCCTTGCCTTATTTTGAAGTTATTGCCCTTTGTTTATTTTTACTTTTTGACTTTTGTCCGGGACATAACTTTAAAACTATTAGAGATATCAACATGAAACTTTGTAGGTAGCTAGATATCATTGGATAGAACTGAAATGCTTAAAGAACCTTAACAAAGCCTGGTCTGATTTTGGAGTTATTGCCCTTTGTTCATTTTTACACTTTGAATTTTACACTTTACACTTTGCAAAAAAACATAACTCCGCTTTGCCTAATTTTGGAGTTTTTGCCCTTTGTTCATTTTTTTATACATTCCTGTGTTCAGAACCTTCTCGGGGAGCATCACCTGGTTCAACCGGTTCTCGTTTTGTACAGTTTGTGCTGACGTAGGGGCCGTGTAAGATGGTACGAGGCTAAGTGAGACCCTGTATATCCGTACTATACCGTGTCTGCCATTTATGATTCGTACTTGAACCATATTGGTCGTTTGATGAAGGTATGAAACTGTGT
Source organism: Ruditapes philippinarum (assembly GCF_026571515.1). Taxonomy (NCBI): domain Eukaryota; kingdom Metazoa; phylum Mollusca; class Bivalvia; order Venerida; family Veneridae; genus Ruditapes; species Ruditapes philippinarum. The sequence goes on from NW_026862612.1 coordinate 7,310, forward strand.
GCACTTGTGTGAATTGTGTTGTGATGGTGTGACATTCAGGTGTTATTCGTGTGTTAGAAGTAGGACTTGGGGAAGGTCTCAGATGATTCCATTCGATTTATATACGATCTTGGCACAGTTGAGCTCATTCGTGGAGTGGTCTTCAAATAAGATTGTATATACGGTCTCATACAGTCTCACAGGGTCTCTTACGGTCTTGTATGGTGGTTTATACAATCATACACAGACATAAAATCCGTACCAGTTGTTTCAATCCGTACCAGTTGTTTTAAAAATCATACACAGCTTACACGGATACACTCAAATGGCCCAAGTGTAACTCGGATAGACTCAAGGTTGGTTCGTTTGTATGTACTGTTTACACAAGTGGCCAACCGTTTAAGTCATGTGTTCTGTGTGAGATGGCTTTAATATGGAGTAAAAAAGTTTTGTCGAGTACCAGAATATCTCTATTGCAAACTCAGTTTTAATTTAAGTGCAACAACTCTTTACACACCCTATAATCGGCTTGAGGGCATTAAATTCTCAACATTAAAAATAAAATTAAATGGTGGACTTGTAGTCTGATAGGGATACCTGCATTATAAGTGACCTGTTTCAGAGGGGTACAACTCTATTATAATCTAAGTCACAAGAACTATGAACAGAAAATACTTCAGATTTAATTTTTGAGCTAATTTAACAATTAATTTATCTATGAATGCCATTTCCTATTTTTGTTTATTGGTAGTTGATACATGTTTAATAAATTTATTATTTATAATATTATACTTTCAGCATATATCAACCACAGTTTGGGGACCCAAAGTACTGTAGGTACTGCCCATTAGAGGCTCTGCTAAATAGTGAATATCATGATGCCCGGCAATACAAGTGTGGAGAGAAATACCACGGAAAAAACATTGCTGAAGTGATTTTACCCCAGGAGAATGCAAGTTCAAAGTATCCATTGTGTGACAAAGGAGAGGTTCCTGGTTAGTCACTTTGATATAATTATAATTTTTTTAAGTCCAGGTGTCAAAGTGGTTAGAGTTACTGGACTGAATTTTTTCCCCTCTGTAGATTTGAACTCCACACTCGGAGATATGATGAATTAAGCTAGCCTGAACCATCCATAGTGGCAGAGCAGGCTCTATACTGTCTGCTTACTTCAACTTTTCATAATGGACAGTTTGAAAAACAGAAGCTGGACAAGTCCATTTAAGTAGTTAAACAACTAACAAGTTAATTGTTGTTTTTAAATGAATCTCGTTAGGTAGATTATTATCCCCCGCCGATAGATCCGGGGATATTGTTTTTGCGTTGTCCTTCCATCCTTCCGAATTTTGTTTCCACGCTATTTCTCTGCATCTACTGGCTGGAATTTAATGAAACTTAATGGGAATTATCAATATCAAGAGAAGATGCCCATATCGTTGTCTTGTTCCAGTCAGACCTTTTAACTCAAGAGTTATGGCCCTTGATTAGTTTTGCATTATGCATATAGAGCAAAAATCGTTTCCGCGCTACTTCTCAGCAACTACTGGCTGGAAATCAATGAAACTTTATGGGAACCTTTAATACCAAGAGGAGATGAGCATATCGTCGCCTTGTTCTGGTCAGACCCTTTAACTTGAGTTATGGCCCTTGATTAGTTTTGCATTGTGCATATAGAGCAAAAATCGTTTCCAACCGCTTCTCAGCAACAAATGGCTGGAATTCAAAGAACTTTATGGGAACCTTCAATATAAAAGGGGATGCACATATAGTCAGCTTGTTTCGGTCAGACACTTTAACTCAGAGTTATGGTCCTTGATAAGTTATGCAGTATGCATATAGAGCAATAATTGTTTCCATGCTGTTTCTCTGCAACTACTGGCTGGAATTCAGCGAAACTTTATGGGAACTTTCAATACCAAGATGAGATGTGCATATAGTCGCCTTGTTCTGGTCAGACATTTTAACTCAGAGTTATGGTCCTTGATTACTTATGCAGTATAATATAGTGCAATAATTGTTTCCGTGCAACTCCTCAGCAACTACTGGCTGAAATTCAATGAAACATTATGGGAACCTTCAATATTAACAGGAGATACGCATATCGTCAGCTTGTTCCGGTCAGACCCTTTAACTCAGAGTAATGGCCCTTGATAAGTTAAGCAGTAAGCATATAGAGCAATAATTATTTCCATGCTTCTTTTCGGCAACAACTTGTTGGAATTAACCGAAACTTTATGGGAACCTTTAATACCAAGAGGAGATGGGAATATTGTCGCATTGTTCCGGTCAGACACTTCAGCTCAGAGTTATGACCCTTGATTAGTTATGCAGTATGTATATAGGACAAACTTTATGGAACCTTCAAAACCAAGAGGAGATGTGCATATCATCGCCTTGTTCTGGTCAGACATTTACTCAGAGTTATGGCCCTTGATTAGTTATGCAGTATGCATTTAGAGCTACTTCTCTGCAACAACTTGTTGGAATTCAATTAAACTTTATAGGAACCATTAATACCAAGATGAGATGTGCATACTTTGTTGCCTTGTTCAGACCAGACCCTTCATTACAGAGTTATGGCCTTTGATTAGTTATGTAGTATACATATAGAGCAATATTGCTATTTCTTTGCAACTGCTGTATTGATTTCAACAAAACATTATGGGAACTTAGATGCAAAAATGCAATTTACATCTCATTGCCATGTTTAGATATTACTACATGTATTTGACTCTGAGTTAATTAAGGTTCTGTTATTTCCCTGAATATTTATTATGTTCTAAGAATATTACTGTTTATGCCATTATAAATATATAAAAAAGCCTTATGTCTTCAGTTGTTGTGTTAGTAATAACCAGTACTCGATGGGGGATATAAATTCAACGAATTTGCTTGTTTAATTACTTTTACACAGGGTGTGGACCACCACCAGAAATAAACAAGACAAAAAACCATGAGTGGGTCTGTGATCCAGGTTACAGTTTTGTTAATTACTCAGTGTATTTTAAGTGTGCACTTGTGTGTAATATAACTGAGAGGTTGGACTGGCAGTATTACTGCAATGAGTCGCTCCAGTGGGAAGTACAACCAGCATCAACGTGGCAAAAATGTGAAGGTATGTGAAAAGTTAATTTATCATGCATATATGTTACCTGTAAAAAAAACTGTTAGAAGTTAGTGAATTATCATAGAGAACAGTTTTTATCTTGGAGATTAATTCAGCTTTTTGAAGAATAGTAGGGCTATCCTACACATCTGGGCACCTGCTTGTGTTTTTGGCCTAACACTCACTGCTAAAGTTTTGCATGCAACATAATATCTCATCAACCACTAATGATATTTGTTGGCACATTTATAATAAGAGAACAGTATCTAAGGCTAGCAAAGATTTTGACATAATTCAGTGGCCCTTTTTAAATTTAGAAAATTCTTGGTTAACGATTTGCATGCAACTTCAGTCATCAAAACTACTGAAGGTATTCACTTAAAACTTAATACATCCCTTTCTGATCATAACTCGAGGTCAGTTTCCAAGGCCCATAACTCTGACATGTATTTTGAATGAAATCAAACCCTTTTTAAACTTCAAAAAATTTGTTGGTCATTATCCAAAACTCATAACTACATTTTTGTCATGTGCATTATTTGTATCTGCATAGTAGTACAAAAAAACAGCATGGCTGCAGCTGTTTAATAAGCATGTTGTCTTTGTAAAGAAATAATGATGGAAGGATTTAAATGTCAGATGACATAAAGCAGCATGCCTCCAGGTTCATGATTATTTTCAAAAAAAAATGAAAAATATATTTAAAAGTAAAATATTGACAAGTGAACAAAGAAAGTCATTTACAGATTGCAAATAGCACTTTAGATCCATGTAAATTATCAAAAAAGGTCAAAATATGCAAAAAAAGCCCTTACTGTGTTAGTTACAAAGTAGAAATATAGTGAAAAATACTGCAGAATCAGTCACTAATCACACATAACATGTAAATTATTACTTGAATCTTGAATCTCTTTCTTTCCTTAAAATCTTAGTTCATTTTTCTCAAATTTAATTTTCCCTAAAATAGTTTGGTTTATCTGGAGGCATGCAACAGTAAAAAAGTAATATAAAAATAGCAGCTTCTCTCTGTTTATTGACATCCTACTCAACATAACACAAAGGTCAATTTTTAAACTGTGCATGCCATTGGCATAGGTTAATGCCCTGCAAAATTGAAAAAAAATTGTCATGTTAAAACAAGGTATTATGTATCTGAACTTCAAGTCAAGTGATTGCAGCCTCTGACAATTCCATCAGGGAATATTATAAATGTTGGCTTATTGTTCTACAGTGGTGGGTTTATATCGGTTTGTGTGTCGGTCGGGGGTGTCAAATGCATTCCGTGAAGCGCTCGATTTTGCCTGTGCAACTGTCTTTTACAAATGTGAAAAAGTTTGTAACAATGTAATTGTTTTGAAGTTTATGAAGAGTAAACAAAAACTGACTGAAACTTGAGTTACCATTTGAAGTTAAACACAAAAACAAATATTATTTACAAGTTTTTAAATTGAAATATATATATTGTCTACACAGCAGGAAAATAAATGTATAATGTTTTTGTGAAAGCAATGTAAAATGATAGTGTTTATGTTAAAAGATACTGAATTGGTGTCATGAATGATGTCTTTATATTGTATTTGTTTTTTGTTTTTTTTTCAGCTCCTGTAATTGAACCTAAAATCATTGAACCTGAAAGTAAGTATTAATATTGTATTAACTATATTTTGTCACGATGATGATTATTTAAAACGTATTTATTTTAGCTCAAATGTGAAAAAAAGTTCTTGCAATTTGTATTTATTATTTATTATAACACCCTAAGCACCTACAACAGTATTATTTGCCTTAGTTTTAGAATGCCTTCTGTACACCACAACATTAATAATTCAGTATGAATTGACATATTGCTAAAAACCCCTTATATTTTAACATTTTTTATACGCCTGTTTAAAAACGCGTTGTTTTACAGTTTTCCCCCTTTGCGGGCAGTCGTTCGGGCTGCAGCGTCCAATTTTTGTAAGGAGCAATTATCTCCTATACACATGGAGGAATTTTAATGAAACTTCATTGAAGTGTTCACCACTGAGAAACTGTGTCAAGCATATGAGTCAGGTCAAAGGTCAAGGTCACAATTAGAGGTCATAAAAAACGCACAGAGCAAAACTTCTACATGCATAGGGGGATTTCAATATAACTGGCACAGATGTTCACCATAATGTGAGGTGGAGTGCCTGCTGCCAAGGTTAAGGTCATACATAGGGGTTAAAGTTCAGATAAAAATACAAAAATGTGTATTTAGACAATTTAGTCCTCATTTATTGAGGGATTGAAACACAAAAGGTCATTATCATAACCACTCAGGTGTGAAACATGTAATTTAGGTTAATAAATGCAAGGTCAAGGTCACAAAACTTCTACATGCATAGAGGGATTTCAATATAACTTGGCACAAATGATCATCATTGTGAGGCTTATTGCGCACATAATCCAGGTCCCAAATACCAAAGTCAAAGTTTGTGTACAGGGACCATTTAGTCATCATTTATTGATGGATTGTTACTCAAATGATAACTGTCATGACTACAAATGTGACACATGTAATTTAGGTTAGTATTTTCAAGGTCAAGGTCAGTATAGATGGTAAAATATCCAGATATTTTCCGGATATTTCCCAACACAAATCTCTTTTTTGCATATCTTTAATGCCCATATCTGTCAAATGCTTTTGTGACAGGCCTATTTTGTGACAATGTTGCCCTTGTTATATTTAGAGAATGGATAACTTAGATTGATAACAGACGGTTTCATATTAAATCTTTTACAATACCCTGCAAAACTTAGATTTATTTTGCCTTTAATAAGGGTCATTTGCACACCTGTGTATTATACATTCATCGTGTATCACAGTATGACCTATCTGGACATCTTTTTTGCAGGGAGGAGTAAATCATTAGATTTTCTAAGTGAGAGTCTTTTTGTCCATTCCTGAGAATTACTTTTATATTTTGAATCATTATATGAAATACAATGATTTTTAGATCATTTTTAGCTCGACTATTCAAAGAATATGAGAGCTATTGTAGTTGCCCCTGCATCGGCGTCCACGTCAATTATTGCTTGAGATATTCAATTGAAACTTACAATACTTATTTATAGTAACAATGTACATCAGATTGACAAGTTGGATAACTCTGCCTACAATATTGACAGAATTATGCCCCTTTTTAACTTAGAAATTTTGGTTAAAGTTTTTTGTAAAGTCAAATATCTCATTTATTATGCCCCCATTTCGAAGAAAAGGGGGTATATTGCTTTGCACTTGTCGGTCCGTCGGTCCGTCGGTCCGTAGACCAAATGGTTTCCGAGTGATAACTAAAGAACCCTTAGGCCTAGGAACTTCAAACTTGGTATGGTGATTTGTCATGACCAGTAGATGACCCCTATTGATTTTGGGGTCAAGGGGTCAAAGGTCAAGGTCACATTGACCTTGTAAGCAAAAACGGTTTCCGATCAATAACTAAAGAACCTTAAGGCCTAGGAACTTCAAACTTGGTATGGTGATTGGTCATGATCAGTAGATGACCCCTATTGATTTTGGGGTCAAGGGGTCAAAGGTCAAGGTCACATTGACCTTGTAGGTAAAAATGGTTTCCGATCAATAACGAAAGAACCCTTAGGCCTAGGGACTTCAAACTTGGTATGGTGATTGGTCATGATCAGTAGATGACCCCTATTGATTTTGGGGTCAAGGGTCAAGGTCACATTGACCTTGTAAGCAAAAACAGTTTCCAATCAATAACTAAAGAACTTTAAGGCCTAGGAACTTTAAACTTGGTATGGTGATTGGTCATGATCAGTAGATGACCCCTATTGATTTTGGGGTCAAGGGGTCAAAGGACAAGGTCACATTGACCTCTTGGGTAAAAACGGTTTCTGATCAATAACAAAAGAACCCTTAGGCCTAGGAACTTCAAACTTGGTACGGTGATTGGATATGACCAGCAGATGACCCCTATTAATTTTGGGGTTAAGGGGTCAAAGGTCAAGGTCACATTGACCTTGTAGGTAAAAACGGTTTCCGATCAATAAATAAAGAACCTTAAGGCCTAGGAACTTCAAACTTGGTATGGTGATTGGTCATGATCAGTAGATGACCCCTATTGATTTTGGGGTCAAGGGGTCAAAGGTCAAGGTCACATTGACCTTGTAGGTAAAAACGGTTTCCGATCAATAACGAAAGAACCCTTAGGCCTAGGGACTTCAAACTTGGTATGGTGATTGGTCATGATCAGTAGATGACCCCTATTGATTTTGGGGTCAAGGGTCAAGGTCACATTGACCTTGTAAGCAAAAACAGTTTCCAATCAATAACTAAAGAACTTTAAGGCCTAGGAACTTTAAACTTGGTATGGTGATTGGTCATGATCAGTAGATGACCCCTATTGATTTTGGGGTCAAGGGGTCAAAGGTCAAGGTCACATTGACCTCTTGGGTAAAAACGGTTTCTGATCAATAACAAAAGAACCCTTAGGCCTAGGAACTTCAAACTTGATACGGTGATTGGTTATGACCAGCAGATGACCCCTATTAATTTTGGGGTTAAGGGGTCAAAGGTCAAGGTCACATTGACCTTGTAGGTAAAAACGGTTTCCGATCAATAAATAAAGAACTTTAAGGCCTAGGAACTTCAAACTTGGTATGGTGATTGGTCATGATCAGTAGATGATCCCTATTGATTTTGGGGTCAAGGGGTCAAAGGTCAAGGTCACACTGACCTCTTGGGTAAAAACGGTTTCTGATCAATAACAAAAGAACCCTTAGGCCTAGGAACTTCAAACTTGGTATGGTGATTGGCTATGACTAGCAGATGAACCCTATTGATTTTGGGGTTAAGGGGTCAAAGGTCAAGGTCACATTGACCTTGTAGGTAAAAACGGTTTCCGATCAATAACTAAAGAACTTTAAGGCCTAGGAACTTCAAACTTGGTATGGTGATTGGCCATGATCAGTAGATGATCCCTATTGATTTTGGGGTCAAGGGGTCAAAGGTCAAGGTCACATTGACGTCTTGGGTAAAAACGGTTTCTGATCAATAACAAAAGAACCCTTAGGCCTAGGAACTTCAAACTTGGTATGGTGATTTGTTATGACCAGCAGATGACCCCTATTGATTTTGGGGTTAAGGGGTCAAAGGTCAAGGTCACATTGACCTTGTAGGTAAAAACGGTTTCCGATCAATAACGAAAAAACCATAAGGCATAGGGACTTCAAACATGATATGGTGATTGGTCATGATCAGTAGATGACCCCTATTGATTTTGGGGTCAAATGGTCAAAGGTCAAGGTCACATTGACCTCTTAGGTAAAAACGGTTTCCGATCAATAACTAAAGAACCCTTAGGCCTAGGAACTTCAAACTTGGTATGGTGATTGGTCATGACCAGCAGGTGACCCCTATTGATATTGGGGTTAAGGGGTCAAAGGGCAAGGTCACATTGACCTTGTAGGTTAAAATGCTTTCCAATCAATAACTTAAGAACCCTCAGGCCTAGGAACTTCAAACTTGGTATGGTGATTGGTCATGACCAGCAGATGACCTATTGATTTTGGGGTCAAGGGGTCAAAGGTCAAGGTCACATTGACCTTGTAGGTAAAAACGGTTTCCGATCAATTAACTAAAAATGCTTAGGCCTAGGAACTTCAAACTTTGTATGATGATTGGTCGTGACCAGCAGATGACCCCTATTGAGTTTTGGGTCAAGGGGCAAAGGTCAAGGTCACATTGGCCTTGTAAGAAAAAACGGTTTATGATCAATAACTTAAGAACACTTAGGCCTAGGAACTTCAAACTTGGTATGGTGATTTGTCATGACCAGCAGATTACCCCTATTGATTTTGGGATCAAGGGGTCAAAGGTCAAGGTCACATTGACATTGTAAGTAAAAACGGTTTCTGATCAATAACTAAAGAACGCTTCGGCCTAGGAACTTCAAACTTGGCATGGGATTGGTCATGACCAGCAGATGACCCCTATTGATTTTGGGGTCAAAGGTCAAGGTCACATTGACCTTGTATGTTAAATGGTTTCCGATCAATAACTAAAGAAGCCTTAGGTCTAGGAACTTCAAACTTGGTATGGTGATTGGTCATGACCAGCAGATGACCTATTGATTTTGGGGTCAAGGAGTCAAAGGTCAAGGTCACATTGACCTTGTAGGTAAAAACTGTATCCAATCAATTAACTAAAAACGCTTAGGCCTAGGAACTTCAAACTTTGTATGATGATTGGTCATGGCCAGCAGATGACCCCTATTGAGTTTTGGGTCAAGGGGTCAAAGGTTAAGGTCATGACCAGTAGATACTTTATAACCCTTCTTAATTGTTTGATCACTGGGTCAGAAGTCATGCATAATAACCTTATCACATGACTAAATGGCTGCTGATAGGGGGCATACATGTTTTACAAACATATCTTGTTGCTTGAGATATTCAATTGAAATTTACAATACTTTTTTATAGTAACAATGTACATCAGTTTTCAAAATTGCATAACTCTGCCTGCAATATTTGCAGAATTATTTGCCCCTTTGAAACTTAGAAATTTTGGTTAAAGATTAAAAGTCTTCAAAGATATTTACTTGAAACTTTATACATGAACTTGGTCATAATTGGAGGGTCATAATTGTATGTCACTGACCAAGTTCCATAACTCTGTCTTGCATTTAGGCTGATTCATCTCCCCTTTTCTTCTTAGTCTCTTGGTTAATGTTTACAGTTATGCAAGTTTTACATATCTCAATAACTATTAAAGATATTTATTTAAAACTTCACATATGCATTATGGTCATAATTGTAGGTCTCTGACCAAGATCCATAATTCTTTCTTGCATTTAGGCTGATTTTTCTCCCCTTTTTCAACTTAGAAATTCACGGTAAAGTTTTGCTTGTAAGCTGTTATCTCAACTGAAGGGTTTGTGCCTTTTTTGGGACAATTTTATGCATTCATAATAATAAAGCAGTAATTTACTTGATAAAACATCTTTATAACAAGCCTTTGTACCTTTTCGGTCAATTTGATGTATTCATAGTTAATTAGCATTATTATGCTCAATAAAACACCCTTGTGACACATTTTCGAATAGTCGAGCCAATACTGTCCTACGACAGTTCTTGTTATTTGTCACTATATATTTGGCTTGCATTTTTATATTTTATGTAATTCGTTTCTTTTGATATTTCAGTTTATTGGTTGTCAAAATATAATATTATTTAAACATTATTTTGTATTTCTCAGGTATTGTTAAGCTTGTCATCATGGTAGCTGTAATTGTTGGATCGGTTGTAATTGCAATACTTGCATATTTCTCCTGCCTATGTTATAAGAAAATTAAAAGAGCCAGATCTAGGGAAGATAGTATGTAGAACAATTTGTTTATTCAATTTCATTATAACTTTTAAATTTTTGAGAGCACCTGTAACAAATAGTATGATGTTTATACATTGTAAAGTACAATATGGAATTCAATTGTACTAGTACACAGCTGTCAAAACTATATTGGATGATGCAATAGCCAAGTCTGATATAGGTTTTGAGGTTGTGTACGAGTCCAAAATAACCAGTATTGTTGCCAATCATGTTCAAAGACCTCTAATTCACACGAACATTTTTGACATTTTACTTTAATTACAGTAAAAATTTGATAGAGGTTTTGGAGTCTGAAAGTGAAAATGAGGCTATATGGAAAATAATGTGCATTTGATAAAGATATTTTTGACGCTAAAATATGAGCTATATGTGGTGTGATGTGGATTTAATGTAAACTTTTGGACTCTGGAAATGAAAACGAGGCTTAATTGATACTTAAAGACTTGATCCGATAATGATTTCGGATTTTCGGATGTTTAAACATCACACAGTGCAAATGATAGAGTGCATTTGTTATGTTCTATAAAGTGTGAAATAAATGTTATTAATATACATAAACTACCGTACATACTGTTTGGTCTTAGAAGTTGAAGCAGGAATATAGAGAAATTTAGTAATATTAAGTGTACATGCATAGGAACAGCAGAAAATATAATGATTTTCATTTTAACTCCATTTTGTAGGAATTTTCCCCTTTCCATTGAACCATGTGTGTTTAAGTACTATTAGTTTTTACTTAAATAAAGATAAAAGATCCAAGCATTGTTTCCTTTATTACATTTTGGTTATTCCCTGCGGTCTGGAGACCGCAGGGTATTGGTACGCGTTTAACTTTTGAGGCATGGAGGAGCACGTGACCTGTTTTCGGTACATGGAGGAGCATGTGATCTGTAAACCGTTCATGATTGGTTAATTGACCTTTTCGAAAACCTAGCTAAATACCGTTTGCCGATACGTTACGGATTTACCTCTAGGGAATTACTCCGAACTACACCTAATTAAGAACAATAAACTATTACGTGATATTTCTAATTTTCTATAATAATTTTACCGTTTAGGTTGCAAAAACTTGAATGATGTGTTTGAAAATTATCAATGTTTCTTTAAAATCTATCTCAAATTTTACAAATACTGAAAATCTACAAAATTAAAATATTCGTAGTGGCATCTGCCATAATAAATAGAGATATTTTCTGCGTAAACTTGTGTGTTTACTTTATTTTTTTTGCTCGGAATTATTCATAAAATGGTAGGCCTATTTAATGATTTTCTTAAAAAGAAATAATTGTTTTATCTTCGGCCTTCTTCGGTCTTCAACGGTCACCACTTTCCAAAGACCTTCTACTATATTGATCGATTATTGTTAACTATATTCCTGATACAAACGTTTATTTACCCCCCCCCCCCCCCTAAAAAAAAATGTTGAAAATAGTTAAATGAAATATCTTTATATCATTAAAAATGTTCCCCGCAGGAAACCATTTTACTTGTACCTTTTTTAGCTCACCTGTCACAAAGTGACAGGGTGAGCTTTTGTGATCGCTTTTCGTCCGGCGTCCGTCCGTAAACTTTTGCTTTAAATGACATCTCCTCATAAACCACTAAGCCAATTTCATCCAAACTTCACAGGAATGTTCCTTTGGTGGTAACCTTTAAAAATTGTCCAAAGAATTTAATTCCATGCAGAACTCTGGTTGCCATGGCAACTGAAAGAAAAATCTTTAAATATCTTCTTTTAAACAACCCTAAGAGCTAGAGCTTAGATATTTGGCATGAATCATCTTCTAATGAGTGTCTACCAAGTTTGTTCAAATAAAAGCCCTGGGGTCAAAATTGGCCCCGCCCGAGGGGGTCATCGATTTTCCCTATATGCATATAGTAAAAACTTTAAAAAATCTTCTTTTAAAGAACCCAAAGAGCTAGAGCTAAGATATTTGGCATGAAACATTTTCTAGTGAGTGTCTACCAAGTTTGTTCAAATAAAAGCCTTTGGGTTAAAATTGGCCCCGCCCCAGGGGGTCATTTATTTTCCCTATATGCATATAGTAAAAATTTTTTTTAAAAATCTTCTTTTAAAGAACCCAAAGAGCTAGAGCTAAGATATTTGGCATGAAACATCTTCTAGTGAGTGTCTACCAAGTTTGTTCAAATAAAAGCCTTTGGGTCAAAATTGGCCCCGCCCCAGGGGGTCATTGATTTTCCCTATATGCATATAGTAAAAACTTAAAAAATCTTCTTTTAAAGAACCCATGGAGCTAGAGCTAAGATATTTGGCATGAAACATCTTCTAATGATTGTCTACAAAGTTTGTTCAAATAAAAGCCCTGGGGTCAAAATTGGCCCCGCCCCGGGGGTCATTGATTTCCCTAAATATGTGTATGGCAAAAACTTAAAAATCTTCTTTGAAAAAACCCAAATAGCTAGAGTTAAGATATTAAGCATGAAACATATTCTAGCCCTGGGGTCAAAACTGGCCCCGCCTCAGAGGTGTCATTGTTTTAAACTATATGTGTATAGTAAAAACTTAAAAAACCTTCTTTTAAAAAACCCAATGAGCTAGAGGTTAGATGTGTAGCATGAAACATCTTCTTGTGGGTGTCTACCAAGTTTGTTCAAATAAAAGCCGTTGGGTTAAAATTGGCCCTGCCAGGGGGGGGGGCGGAGGTCATTGTTTTTCATTATATGTGTGTAGTAAAAACTTATGACATCATGAAACATTTTCAAATGGGTGTCTTCCAAGTTTGTTCAAATAAAAGCCCTGGGGTTTAAACTGGCCCCGCTCCGGGGGCCTATATACAGGTGAGCGACCTCAGGGCCATCATGGCCCTCTTGTTGTTTTTTTTAGTGGCGGTGGCTGAAATGGAAGAAATGAATGCAGAGAGAGGTATGTCTTGCGTTATATTAATGATAAGATTACAAGTCTCAATTTTTTACCTCATCTCAAATTTTGAGCATTACCAAATATGACCAGAACTAATTTATTGGTCCCATGTTAATTCAGAATATATGTTTACCATTAATGTATGTGAAATAACTCCACTTGGTTTAGAGTTAAATCACATATTTATGTAATTTTGCTCATGCCATAATTACAGTTGGCCCCATTTAGGGGTCAACAGAGCTTAAAATAGAGCTTAAAACCTTTAAACATCTTCTACTACTAAATTAAATGATGGATAATCACCAAAATTTGTCTGTAGCATTTTTAGGTAGTCTTGTATTTGCTCATTTTAATTTGATTGGCCCCTTTTAGGAGTCTTTTGAGCTAGAAAAAAGAAAAACGTTTAGACATCTTGTTCTACAGAACTAATTGATGGATGATCACCAAACTTTGTATGTAGCATTCTTAGGAAGTGTTTTATCAATTTTGCTCTTATTAATGTGATTGGCCTCTTTTAGGGGCTGCGAAAGTTAAAAATAGAAATACCTTTTAATGTCTCCTTGTACAGAACTAATTGATAGATGATCACCAAATTTTGTTTGTTTGTTTGTTTCATTTTACGCCTTTTCCCACCAGTATTTCAGTCATATAGGCGGGTAGTTTCCTAACCAAATTTTGTCTGTAGCAGACTTAGGTAGTCTTTTATCAAGTTTGCTCATATTAATTTGATTGGCCCCTTTAAGGGGCAGCTAAAGCTAAAAATAGAAAAACCTATGAACATCATCTCGTACTTAAATAATTGATGGATAATCACCAGACTTTGTCTGTAGCATTCTTTGTGGCCCTATTGTTTATTATGAAGAAAAAGAAAAAAAACAATCAGTGTTGTGGAAGTATATTACTAGAGGGGCAAGTTAAAGTTGAGCTGAACTTGCCGAAAGAGCGGAACTTGCCTTTCAGCAAGTTCATTTGAAAAATTATTTTCAACACTGAAAAGCAGTTGTTCCTGGTGAGCAACTCAGGGCCATCATGGCCCTCTTGTATATTAAGGAGTTAACCCCCACAACTGCAATAAGGTGTCAATGCATAAGAGGTCAATTGTTTTCTCTATTATTATCAAAGATATGAGGTCATTGGGGTCAAAGTCACTAAGATAAAGAAATGATGTTACAGTCTTCGATGTTACAGTCTTCATTTTGTCAGAAAGTTATAAGTAAACTTGGGCATTATTCAAATAAGCAGGAAAAAGGCCATAATGTACCTCTAATTTTTCGTTTGAATGTAGTATGGAATATATTTTCAGGATATTAATGAAATTCCATTTATTACATGCTTTTCGATGGTTTAACGAAATATATCAGTGATATTAAACTGGTAATTTCACTGTTTTAAACAGTGAAATTACCACCTTGATAATTTCACTGTTTTGAATTTAACCCTCTTACGATGTTTCGGTGAAATACCAGCTTGCACAGTACTGTGTACCAACTTAATGACGTGACGTTGCAAATGACGGCGCATTGTATTATTATTTGGCGCCCTTCTCATTCAGTATTAGGTTTAATGTCTTTTTAAAATGTTTCAATGCATATAATTAAAAGAAAATTTGTTTAGTTTAGTGTAAGATCCAAATATATTTCACCTTGTGAACACCAAAAGTTCATATTTCACTCGTGTCCGCGCCACTCATGAAATATACCTTTTGGTGCTCTCTTGGTGAAATATATTCCGATCTTACACTGAACTAAACAAATATCCTCTATATATTTTTACGAGCCAGTAAAGCAAGTCAAAATATATCGAGTTTTATCATGTTGAGTGAAAATGTTTTCCATATATCTTGACCAAAATAATACCTTTTTATTAATTTGCCATCACGAAAAATAAACTGTTTAGGACAATCCTCATTAAATTCTAAATTAACGGGGTGCAGTAATTGCTTATTTGTCAGCAGCAGAAAATATAATGATTTTCATTTTAACTCCATTTTGGAGGAATTTCCCCAATTTCATTTAAATCCACTCATCTATTGCTGTATGAATATAATAGTTTTATAACAAATCTGAGTCATCTACGTGTGTTTAAGTACTGGTAGCTTTTACTCAAGCAAAAATCCAAGCATTGTTTCTTATATAGTATTTTGTTGTTTTTTATTTGCAGTCGGGTTAAATGATGTAAGACTTGATATTAATGAAGGGAATGAAGAGACAGGTAAGTCTTTTGTTATATTAATTATAAAATTACGAGTCTCATCTTAACCTCATGATATATTTACCTGAATATTAAATATGACCAGAACTAATTTTTAGTGTCATTTTGGTTCACCACAAGGGACTAATTAGGTTTGCCATCAATAACTTTACTTGGTTTAGACTTAAATCACATTTTTATGAAAATCCATGTTATTGGGCAATATTCTGTATATCAGGATATGCTATCACTTTAGTGCAGTTATGGGTTAGCTGGCATTGAATTATATACTAAGGAGTTAACACTTTACTGCATATTAAATTGATGATGTATAAGTCAATTGTTTTCACTATAATATCATGAAAGGTCATTGGGGTCAAAGACACTAAGATAAATAAATAATGTTAACGACTAATTTGTCATAAAGTTATAAGTAAACTTGTGCATATATACTTGTAATTATCCAGATGAGCAGTAAAAGGGCCATAATCCCCTCTTTAAAAAAAAACACCAAAAAAAAACAAAACAAAACAAACAAAAAAAAAACAAGAAAATAAAACAAACAATAATATTTAGGAAAATTCAGTTATGAGGATAGGGTTATTGTCCCCCCCCCCGCCTTTTCACGAAAAAATTGGAATATAGAAAAAGGCTCTGTCCGTCTGTCTGTCCATATGTCTGTCTGTCCGCACTACTGGACAGGGATAGAGGGCCATCTAACTGTAAACAGAACAAAAGAGATCAATAGTGTTCATTGCATAACAATAGAGTAAGGGGCCATATGCCCTCTATTTAACAATAGAAAATAACAAAAGAAATGGCCCTTTATTCCATTTTTGCCGGACGTCCGTCCGTCTGTGTCTGTGTAAACATTTGATATTTATGAGCTTCATTCTGTAGTTAAATAAGAACAAAAACTCATAAGATTCAAATTTGGAGCTATTTTTTGTTTTTATGAGCTAAATTCAGATCAAAGGAATAGTTACATAAGTACCATTTTGTGAGTACGTCTGTCCGTCTGTCACATTTTCGTGCCCGGTCCATAACTTTGTTATTTATCAAAGGAATCTAAAATTACTTGGCACAAATGTTTGTTATAATGCGACGATGTGTCATGCACAACAACCAGACCCCTACCTCAAGGGTCAAGGTCGCACTTGCTCATTCAAGGTCAACATTGTCTATTTGAGGGTGTATGTCGTGTCCGGTCTATAACTTTCTTATCTTTGATGGGATTTTGTAAATACTTGACACAATTGTTCACAATAATAATGAGACTATGTGTCATGCGCAAAAACCAGTCACCTGCTTCCAAGGTCAAGGTCACACTTGGAGCGTCAAAGATTAACATAGTCTGTTACAAGGTATATTTTGTGTCCGGTCCATAACTTTTTCAAAGATCAAAGGATTTTGTTAATACTTGCCACAAATAGGCACTATAATAAGACGAGGTGTCATGTGCAACACCTGCATTCTTACCTCCAAGTTCAAGGTCAGACTTAGAGGTCAAAAGTTAACATAGTCTGTTTTAGGGTATATTTTGTGTCCGATGTAGAACTTCTTCGGGATTTTGAATCTAAACACAAATAGTCATAGTAATTAGACGATATGTCAAGTACAACACCTGCACCCCTACCTCCAATGTCAAGGTCACTCTTAGAGGTCAAAGGTTAACAGAGTCTGTTATATGGTATATTTTGTGACCCGTCCATAACTTCTTCAAAGATCATGGGCTTTTGAAAATACTTGGCACAAATAGTCACAATGATAAGATGATCTGTCATGAGTAACACATGTGTCCCTACCCTCAAGGCCAGGGCCACACGTAGAGGTCAAAGATTTTCATAGTCTGTTATAAGGTATATGTTGTGTCCAGTCCATCACTTTTTCATAGATCAAGGGATTTTAAAAATACAATAATAAGACGATATATCAGGCGCAAAGCATGGGTCCCTACCTCTAAGGTCAAAGATTAACATAGTCTGTTATAGGGTATGTTTTGTCTCCAATCTGTTATAGGGTATATTTTGTGTCCGATCTATAACTTCTTTATAGTTCAAGGGATTTTAAAAATACTTGGCACAAATAGTTACAATAGTAAGACAATATGTCATGCACAACACCTTCACCCCTACCTTCAAGGTCAAGGTCACACTTAAAGGTCAAAGCTTAACATGATAGATTTTTAAATTCCGTTTTCATTTTTATTAGCTCAACTGTCACAAAGTGACAGGGTGAGCTTTTGTGATCGCTTTTCGTCCGGCGTCCGTCCGTCCGGCGTCCGTCCGTAAACTTTTGCTTTAAATGACATCTCCTCATAAACCACTGAGCCAATTTCATCCAAACTTCACAGGAATGTTCCTTTGGTGGTCACCTTTAAAAATTGTTCAAAGAATTTAATTCCTTGCAGAACTCTGGTTGCCATGGCAACCAAAAGAAAAATCTTTAAATATCTTCTTTTAAACAACCCTAAGAGCTAGAGCTTAGATATTTGGCATGAAACATCTTCTAGTGAGTGTCTACCAAGTTTGTTCAAATAAAAGCCCTGGGGTCAAAATTGGCCCCGCCCCAGGGGATCATTGATTTTCCCTATATGCATATAGTAAAAACTTAAAAAATCTTCATTTAAAGAATCCAAAGAGCTAGAGCTAAGATATTAAGCATGAAACATCTTCTAGTGAGTGTCTACCAAGTTTGTTCAAATTAAAGCCCTGGGGTCAAAATTGGCCCCGCCCCGGGGGGTCATTGATTTTCCCTATATGCATATAGTAAAGACTTAAAAAATCTTCTTTTAAAGAACCATAAAAGCTAGAGCTTAGATATTTGACATGAAACATCTTCTAGTGAATGTCTACCAAGTTTGTTCAAATAAAAGCCCTTGGGTCAAAATTGACCCCGCCCCAGGGGGTCATAGATTTTCCCTATATGCATATAGTAAAAACTTAAAAAAATCTTCTTTTAAAGAACCCAAAGAGGTAGAGCTAAGATATTTAGCATGAAACATCTTCTAATGAATGTCTACCAAGTTTGTTCAAATAAAAGCCCTGGGGTCAAAATTGGCCCCGCCCCAGGGGGTCATTGATTTTCCCTATATGCATATAGTAAAAACTGAACAAATCTTCTTTTAAAGAACTCAAAGAGCTAGAGCTAAGATATTTAGCATGAAACATGTTCTAATGGGTGTCTACCAAGTATGTTCAAATAAAAGCCCTGGGGTCAAAACTGGCCCCGCCCGGGGGGGGGGTCATTGATTTTCCTTATATGTGTATAGCAAAAATCTTCTTTGAAAAAACCCAAATAGCTAGAGTTTAGATATTAAGCATGAAACATCTTTAAGTAAATATCTACAAAGTTTGTTCAAATAAAAGCCCGGGGTCAAAACTGGCCCTGCCCCAGGGGTGTCATTGTTTTTAACTATATGTGTATAGTAAAAACTTTAAAAATTCTCTTTTAAAAAACCCAATGAGCTAGAACTTAGATGTTTAGCATGAAACATCTTCTTTTGGGTGTCTACCAAGTCTGTTCAAATAAACAAATAAAAGCCCTTAGGTAAAAATTGGCCGGGGGGTGGGGGGCTGCCTATATACAGGTGAGCGACCTCAGGGCCATCATGGCCCTCTTGTTCTTTATTGAATTTATTGTTGCATTTACAGATCTAGCATTGATCATAATTTTGGACTGATAGTCCTGAGATTCATACCCCAATCTTTTGAAATAGCACAATTTTTTTGCTTCATATGAAACTTCCCCGAGACGGGGGACGTTAAAATTCTTGTTATAATTAGACTTAATGTTTTGATTATTTTCATGTTTTGCAAATTCAAATATAAACAATACACAACAACACTCAGGGTTTTCGGTGTTTGAAAGACCCTAGCTTAAAGAAATGTAATGCATGATCATATTTGAAGTATTACTTTGTGCTGAACTGAAAGCTGTGTTAGATAAAGATATGTTTGGGAAATTTAACCTTTAGCCTGCTGGCATCAACTGTATCTACCTATATCTATGTTACCAGTGCAGACCAAGATCAGCTGTTACATCTATATAGTCGGATCATGGTCTGCACTGTTTGCTATTCAGTCTGTTTTTAAAATTTTGCTAAAACTGAATGAAATATCTTGTTCAGATTGAATAATAGACAGGTCTTAATTTTCATATTTAGCATAAGAGTTAATTAATGGTGCATCTCAGCAGTATTTTCCCTATTTTTCTATCTTTAGTAGTAATACATTCATTTCTTAGCTGATCCTTTTACACCAGAAAGTGATTTGGAAGGTGGCAGTCAGTCAGGTAATAGATCTCCTAGTAGAGCTGAAAGTTTATCTGGTTCTACAAGAAGCTCAGACACTGAAGATGATGAGGGCAGTACAGATGATGAAAACACCAAATTAATAATGCCACATCCTTCAGGTAATATTGAAAACTATTGATTCACAGCAGATCTTGTAGCCCCCCTTTGCCACCCCCACACCCCTGCAAAACACTGAGGAGGTATATTTTCTTAACTGTTAAATTCCCTTTTTTTTTGAGAAATAAAAAGATCAACACTAAAATAAATGTATACTTGAAGCATATTTAAATATACCACAAGATACTTCTGACAAATTTGTCTTAGAAGTTTAAAGTGTGTGAGTGACTTTTGAAAAATATACAAAGAGTTTTAAAAAAGTAAAAAAGATTCTATATTTAAATAATGATTTACATGTTTTGTGCAATTACTGAATGTCAGATTTTGAAGTATTCATCACCATATTTCTACTGCGTGACTATAGTAGTAAGAACTATTTTTGCATATTTAAACATCTTTTTGGTAAGTTATGTGGATTGAAAGTGCGATTTACAATGTATAAAAATAAGTTTCTTTTGTTCCCTTTACAATATTTTAACTTTTGAATAAATTTTTAAAATTTTCATGAAAATTAGCATGGATCTGGAGGCATATTGCTTTAGATTCTGTTGTAATTGTTGTTTTCAGTCAAACCTACTGTGAGCATTATACAATTTGAGGGTGGAGAAAGAAAAAAGAGCATACCCTGGCAAGGAGACATATACTCAATAGAACGAGGTTTGCTTAAACAGTGTTATTTGTACGAAAATATGAAAAATTTTAGTAAACCAATGAAAATTAGTGAAACAAATGTATCATTGACTTTTTAATGCCCCTTGGATTCAGGAGATATTTGTTGTTGTATCATGTACACACTGCTTCCGAGAAAGATGCAGTTCATAATACATGAACATGGTGAATGTTACTAAGAAACAATGGAAATTTTTCAAGGGAATCTTTGAAATAAGCACCTTCTGGTATAATAAATAGGGAGTCAAGATTTAGTAACAATGGAGGATTTTCTTGATATTGTCAATGTATAGCAACACAATACTTAACATATTGTCACAGAAATGGTTATGCCAGAAATGGTTATCAAACATTTATGTTTTGCAGAGAATAAGAGATTAATACACAGCAGAGTAGGGTCGGAAGGTGATAATCAGCCCACAAAATGAATAATGGCCCGAGGGCTTCAGCCCGAGGCCATTATTCATTTCAGGGACGATTATCACCTAATGGCACAACTATGATGTGTATTAATGTATTTAATACAATTGGTAGATCTAATAGTAGCATTTTTATTATGCCCCCGCCATGTAATGGCCGGGGCATATAGTGTTACCCTGTTCCGTCATTCCGTCATTCTGTCATTCCTTCATCATCAGTTTCCGTTCATTATCTCCCCAATGGTACAACACATTCAACTCAAAATTTACATATGGATATGTCATGAGAAAATACAGGTCAAGTGCGAATTTTGTTATGATTCGATGATTTTTGGCAGAGTTATGCCCCTTTTACTTTGAAAATAATATGAAATTTTCAGTTTCCGTTCATTATCTCCCCAAAGGTACAACACATTCAACTCAAATTTGACATATGGATATGTTTTTGGAATGCCCAGGCCAAGTTCGAATTTGGTCATGGTTCAATGATTTTTGGCAGAGTGATGCCCCTTTCACTTTGAAAATAATATGAAATTTACAGTTTCTGTTCATTATCTACCCAACAACTCAATGGATATGTCAAAGGAATGGGCGGCAGGTCAAGTTGGAATTTGGTCATGGTTCGATGATTTTTTTGGCAGAGTTATGTCCCTTTCACTTTGAAAATAATATAGATACATCTTAGGAATAAGCAGTTTAAGTTTGAATTTGGTCGTGGTTCAATGATTTTGGACAAACTTATCTTTCTTGAATACTGGAAAAATTTTGAACTTTCAGTTTCAGCACTGAAATGTATGTAGCAATTATTTTGGCTACAAATATGAAATATGCTATTTTCAAAAGGTTAAGACTGAATAATTTGAACTTTAAATGAAAAAAAATAATTTGTGCAAACAAATGTATTATAACATCTGAAATTTTGGCTGCATGCGGGGGCATCCGTGGCATGATGACACATTTCTAGTTTTATAAAACAAATACTTGGATATTTCTTTCCTTCAAATTCATGTCTGTACTTCTACTGTACAGTTACTTCTGGTGGGATTTCAACCAAACTTTACAGGAGTGATCAGTACCATCCCTTGTTGTGCACAATACCGGCACGTTTCCCTAGGCTGCACAAAATGGCCATCAGAGCTATGAATAGAAAAATCTTGTCCGGCTTTCACAGGTCAAGCTACAGGTGGGATTTCCATGAAATTTCAACATGAATGACCATACGCAGTTTTGGGAGACATACGTTTTTGTGACAAAAACCCTTCTAGTTTATTTTAGTTTGAATGTGCAGAAAACTTAGAGCTTTTATGTTTTGTTAATGGTAGTCTTATACTTTCAGGATCAGATTTTCAAATTATACCAAACTCTACTGGAGGTTATGAAGTTACAAAGTTTAGGATAGAAAGAAAAGGGAATAGTGCTATTGGATGGGAGGAATATATCCACATGTACAATGTAAAAGATGCCTCTGATGTGGATGCAGGACTTTACATGTGGTATATTACACTTACCAACAAGATTGAATATTGTGGAAGCTTTGAAATAAGTATAGCTTTGCCAGGTATGATGTTGTTTATAATTAGTGTTCAGTTGTCACATTTTTGTGTAGTCTCTACAGAGTAGACATATAGAGATCACTTCTCCATCGTCTGTCTGTCTGTCCGTCCGTCCGTACAAACATATATATACTTAGGGGTCTATGGGAACAATAGGTAACAGTAAATTTCCTTGGATACTTGTTCATTCAGTAAGCTCTTATGTGGCAACTTCTTCTCTTACATGTCTAAAAGAACAAAAGAGAGAGAACAAAAGAGTAGCCACTTAAATACCAAACTTTGAGCACCTCTGTCTGTCCGTCACAAAACTGGTCCGGATTACTCCACAAAAATATACTACATGTAGTGTAATTTCATCCAAACTTTACAAGAATTATCAGTACCAAGTCTAGCTATGCACATCATTGGCATTTTTCTGTTCAATAATTTTTGTCAGAGTAATGGCCGCTTGAAAAACTTTTGGCCGAGTTATAGCTCTTTAATAGAAATATCTTTTGTCCTTTTAATGATTTTTAGCTCGACTATACGAAGTATGCACGGTAAATTTTATTTAAATTTTGCAAACAGGTGACCTTGAAGACATATAACTGTCTTATGCTGTCAATTTTACAGTTCCTTATAGTGCCCATTACCTATGGTCTACCTTAAGCAATGAGGGTACTGTTAAACTTCCTTTTCTCAAACTCAGATGGCTAGAATACCTCTCTTTGCTTGAGCTTATCATCCAGTCCCAAGCAAAATTCCTATAAAATATATATTTTGTTTACCTCGGATCTCTTTAACATGATCTCTGGTTCCTTCGGCAGAAAAAAAGTTGGCGGGTGACATGTCTGAATTAGTGACAGTGAGTCAGTGTCACATGTTTATGTAATTGTTATTCAGTTCGACAAAGTTAAATTTTTTTTTATTATTAATAAAAGTTATAAATCTATTTTCCAATTGAAACAGTGAAAGTATTAAATTTATTCTCCAGGTCAAATGATAAGTTTCCGATTCAACAAAAAAGTTACATAATTTTTTTTTATTAATTGCAGCAATTCGACCTAATACAATAGGGAAGGAGGCTAGCAACAAGGATACCAGTAGTTTGAAAACAGTAAATCCAGTTTATAATCAACCCCAGCAACCATCAAGTACTTCTCACTTGAAGTTTGACTCTATCCTCAACAATCAAAATGACCAGGATGTTATAGAGGATAATGAATTGTTGCCACAAGGAAATTTAGTAAGAGGAGAAGTTGTAAAAGAAACAAGAGGTGATGCTGACCCTTTTAGACATGCAGCAGATTTGAGCTCTGAAATGTTCAGAGATCAGTTACAACGTAACACAATTGATTCTGGTGTACAATCTTCTAATGGGCATCGCATTAGTAGTTCAAGTAATATAGCATCTGATAGGGTTGTTAGTCAACGCAACAACTCTAATGACAATACTAGAGATGGTGATTTAAGGTACAGCACCAGTGGTTATCAGACGCAGACTAGCGCCAGTTTGGCTAGAGAACAATTTAGAGCTATTTTTGATGATGCTCCTCAATTAAGTATTGGATCATTAAATAAAAAGTCAAGAGAACTATCAATGGGTCTTGATATACAGGCTTTGCAGAAAAGAGGATATCTGAATCCTTCTGAAGATAGAAATGAAGATACTGGCGCCAGGGGAGGTGAATATACTGGTACCAGGGCAGGTGAATATACTGGTACCAGGGCAGGTGAATATTCTTGTGCCAGGGTAGATGAAGATATTGGTGCCAGGGCAGGTGAATATACTCATGCCGGGGCAGATCAAGATGCTGGTGCCAGGGCAGGTGAATATACTGGTGCCAGGGCAGATCAAGATAATGGTGCCAGGATAAGACCTGATCCAGCAGGAAGTGTTTCACCTATGAACCACAGTGAAGGAAGTGGTTCTATACAGGAGACTTTTAGAAAACAGTTATATGTACCTGATAGTAAGTAGCTAACATAATTATATTAAGTAATTGAGAAAGTAAGATTTTTGTATTTTTTAGAAGAATTATTCTTAGCTGGTCTTCTACAAATGTTATTTTACAGGTTTCAGTCTGATACATAAGTAGGTCACAGGAGCTAAAAATAGACTTACAAAAAATGAAGACTTTAAAAAAATCCTATTTGAATCTACAAAGACTGAAGTTAGATATTTGGCATATGGCATTATATTTCTTAAACTACATTTGAGCCGTGCCATGACAAAACCAACATAATGCGTTTGCGACCAGCATGGATCCAGACCAGCCTGCGCAACGGCGCAGTCTGATCAGTATTCATGCTGTTCGCCTACAAACCCTATTACAAGTAGAGAAACTGATAGCGATCAGCATGTATCCTGATCAGACTGGGCCGTTGCGCAGGCTGGTCTGGATTCATGCTGGTCTCAAACGCATTATGTTGGATTTGTCATGGCGCGGCTCAAAATGTTTATGCTTCTCTGTTATGAAGAAAGAGTCAAATTATCATGATCGTTGCGGCTAGTTTGATATTTTATATACAATTTGTTTACCATTCTGGAAGCCAGTTGTGTAAATAGAATTGGGTTCTATTTTCAGCAGTTACTCAGCAGGAGGCTATTGTGGACCATCATCATGATACTGCTGATGATGATGATATTGGTGATGATATTGCTCATGATAATGGTGATGATGATGTGGACAGTATATCAGAAAGGCTCAATAGTGTTGCATTACAAAGTAAGCTTTACCTCATTTATTCTCTGAAGTGTTTTGAAAATATCAGAGTTTTTATCTCAGGCAACAGAAGTGCCAACAAAAACAGCCAATCTAGCCCAGAATCAAAGGGGATATTTTAATCTACCGGCTGAAAATACAACCGATTTTTACAGGATTTCAACCGATGATATGTATCATCAATCTGTTAATAATGAAACCCATGAAATATTAATAATGTCTGTCATATTTTGCGGTTTGGATTGAATATCCGTCCTGAGGTGACCCGCCCATTGGGCGGGTGACCGAGGGACGGATATTCCGATCCGAACCGCAAACATATATCAGATATTTTTTCTTGCATATTCTACCATGTTCCATTATATTTTAAATTCTTTATCTTTATTTTCAATAAAATTTTTATCATTACAACCGTAACTACTTTCTTACAACAGCGTATGAATTACAACTTCATTCATAACGGTAAAATGGCGTCATCCTAATCGTGCCATTGTACAGCACGCGACTCATCTGGAACCCCCCATGCCAGATGAAATTTCCGGCATGGGTAAAACTCACGGAAACGCCAGTCTGAATGCAAGAAATCACTTTCTTAAGCTTTTATTTATTTAGTTTATAATTTTGAATTGATATGCTTACATTACATGATATAAACATAGTGTTACTTTTAAAAGACTCAGCTGAGTTTTTTGACATGACAGGACTGGAAATACTATTTGTGGTTAATGTTCCATTTTAAGAAGGCCTAGACCAATAACTTCTTTGCAAAATTTCAGATCTTTCGCTCACTTTATTTTTCCAGAATAATTATTCTAATTGGGAAAATGATCCAAAAAGACCAAAAAAATATGATTTTCATTTTATTTCTGAATATACTTCTTATCTTTTGCATATTTTTCTGTTTTAAGTGCCCCAGTGGATCTTTGTTAGAAATTTAAATTTTATGTTTTAAGGCTTTATATCTGAGTGGAGTTCCTGTAAATAATTCTCACTGCATGTGATACGACGAAGTTTTGAACTTTTGTCTGAGTAAGTGTTATATTGTATTTCTTTGATAATATGTTGTTTTTAAGATTGTATTTTTTTTTTAGATGATATTCTTGGAGATGGCCATGTGTATGGCGTTGAAGGAGATTTAGAACATGCATATCCAGAGGGAGAAATCCAACACTTACCTTATAGACATGATAGTGTTCTAGAAAACGATCTGGAACATCACATTGATGACCATTCTGATAGTTAACATGGAATTTGAAAGTAGGGAATAAAAAACTGTGTTTTCTTGATGAGAATATACTGGGTCATCACGACTATATGGTGTAATACCTTATTAACAAACTTTTGGAAATGTGGATGATATGGTGTCAAAGATTTCAGAATCACGTGTTTTCATCGCATGTGTGAGGCACATGATATCCGTGATGAACTGCCAAGGCTGGGATTCGAACTCATTTACAGGCAGTAGTTGTATCCTCCTAGACTACTGAGCCAAAGATTCCATTCCCTGACTCAATTGTAAGAGGCTGTACTTGTCTGGAATTGATAACGTTCATATTAAATAGAGGATATTGAATGAGTGTAAGTTCAATACTGAATTTATTGCAGGAGTTGAATAAAAATTTTATTATGCGAGCCTCTGGCAAGCATAATATTATTTTATTCAGCGAGTGCAATAAATTCAGTAATGAACTTACACAAATTTAATATTCTATTTATCACATACCCAAAATAAAGACCGTTTAAAGTGAAATAAGAGTCATTTTTCATTGACGCGTCTATAGTATAACGCTAACATTTAGCGCGTCTTTGCACTATGTTTGTATAACGCTAATGACGTGACGTCAAAATATATGCACGGCCGTGCGATACCATATTTATGGAGTCGCAAAATCGCACGGGTGTGTGATAAAGCGTGTTATATAATATGACGTTCTGCGCTAACATTAACGTCATCTCCGACATTATATTGTTTTTTGTTATTTATTTTTAATATAATTAAACACCATCATGAGAAATCTACCCTTAACGTCATTTTACAAATGACATTAACATTGTCATAGACGTTAAAAATAAAAGAGAATTACCCTTAAAATATTTAAGATAAATATTGATAGTTAACAATAAGCAAATTTCAAAAAAAGTCTTTCTATTTATTTCAAGTGCTATAGAATAGAACTTCTCTAAGAATTCAATATGTCTCTTAAAAAAAGTTAAGTGACGTCAAGGGCTGTTTAAGGTTCCCACATTACTCGTTTTTATGAATATAGGTGTGTACAAGAGACATGATTCTTGACGGCAGAATTTCAAGTCATTAATGTTACTTGAAGCAATAAACTTCATGTTTTAATGAATTATGTCAATGATACGACTGGAACAATATAGGGATCAGATCAATATTGGAATCGGTGTTCTTATTTCTTGAAGCTGAGCTCTGTTTGTTTTCCTTTAATTCGTGGATCTGATGTATAGATTGTATATACTTTACTTTGATGTAAATGAAGTTTCAAATTGATCACATATAATGTATTTCAACTCTGCTGTATTGGCTATGGCCTTAAATTATTTTGTTAAGATTTTTTGTTCATGATTAATTCTAAATACATGTATTTATAAAATGAAAATTTCATGTGATTTAATTCATTGATTAATTTTAATTTAGTGTACGTTTGCAGTTATGTGATCAAATATCAAAGATATAGCTTATTAAGTATCTTAAAAAAATTTAAAATATATACACTTATAAACATAAATTTAAAAGAATAACATGTAAAATGACAAACTCTTTTTATCTGAATTTGATTGTAAATTCAAAATACAATGTATCAGTAGTATTTTGGTTTGATTTTATCTTTTATTATTTGGTAATGTTTTAAATCATAGTTTAATGTTTAACCATACAGCTTGTGAAACTTCTCATATTATATGATATCAATTACATTAAGAATTTTAACTGAACACTTTGTTGAATTTTTTTATCACATGGTCTTTATGTTTAATGATAAAAAGTTTAATTTGTCAGTAAAAAGGCCTATTATGCCCTACAAATGCTTTCATGTTTTAACTTTATTTCTCAGAAGTTATATAATTTTTGGTGTCCTGATATAGTTTTAAAACAGTTACTCATTACTTGTTTTTTGGTAACTCAGTACAGTAGTGATTTTCTATGGAAGTCAAAATACTACTTTGTTTTAATTTTGCTACTTTTATGTCAAATTATTTTAAATTAAGTGCAATTTTCTTCATTTGACAAGCACCTAACATGCTCATAAACCATTATTTATACATAATAAAACCCCTGTTTGTCTATTATAAAGAAAAGAAAAATGTGTGAAATTCTTAGGCATAATGTGCCTTTAAATTAATTATTACTCATATTTTCTTATAAATCATTGTACATTTTATTTTCATATACATGTACATGTAAGATTTTTAACATTCATTAAATGTCATTATAACCATACTAAATTTGTTACATAAATTATTTCAAAAGTTTTACATATATATGTTGTTGTTGTTGTTGTTGTTTTCCGTGCACGAAGCTTGATCGTGTTATCAGTCTTCAAATATTTAATTTTTCATGACAGAGATTTCATGACATCTCTGCCCTGTCCCAGTACAATTATATTTTCACTGTAACAAATCTTACTCTATGTAACATATATAAATTCTTAAAGTAATTTGCAAGGGTGAATGAATCTATAAAATATTATTAATTCAATTTCATTAAATGTCAGGTTGAATATCACCCAGGGTTGAATATCATCTAAGATTGAATGTCACTCAGGGTAGTTGCAATTGGGTCAAAATAGACCTAATACCAAACACCCTGGGGTCAAGGTCATTGTTACTAAAATGGTTTTGTATAATATAATAGGTATAATTTATCTAATACCATGTAGCAGTTTGATGTGATTGTAGGATGAAATGTCACCAAAAGTGTGAATATCACAAAATAATGAATATCACAAAATGGTGAATATCAGTTTTAGTCACAGTTCTTGACCATATAATCAACAGATTACATTTTCACAATAAGGGGAAAATATGTTTACTCCCAAATACAACAAGCATTTCCTATAAACAGGATTAGTGCCAAACATTTCTGACTTCTCTTCTTTTTTAACATTCAATGGTTAAAGTAACCATCGGTACCATATATTTTACATGAAAATATCACCATTGTGAAACATAAATTATACATAAGAATCAGCAATGAGAATATTGCCATGGTTATTTTTAGCTCACCTGTCACAAATTGACAGGGTGAGCTTTTGTGATCGCTTTTCGTCCGTTGTCCGTCCGTCGTCCGTCCGTAAACTTTTGCTTTAAATGACATCTCCTCATAAACCACTGAGCCAATTTCATCCAAACTTCACAGGAATGTTCCTTTGGTGGTCACCTTTAAAAATTGTTCAAAGAATTTAATTCCATGCAGAACTCTGGTTGCCATGGCAACCGAAAGAAAAATCTTTAAATATCTTCTTTTAAACAACCCTAAGAGCTAGAGCTTAGATATTTGGCATGAAACATCTTCTAGTGAGTGTCTACCAAGTTTGTTCAAATAAAAGCCCTGGGGTCAAAATTGGCCCCGCCCCAGGGGGTCATTGATTTTCCCTATATGCATATAGTAAAAACGTAAAAAAATCTTCTTTTAAAGAACCCAAAGAGCTAGAGCTAAGATATTTGGCATGAAACATCTTCTAGTGAGTGTCTACAAAGTTGTTCAAATAAAAGCCCTGGGGTCAAAATTGGCCCCGCCCCAGGGGTCATTGATTTTCCCTATATGCATATAGTAAAAACTTAAAAAATCTTTTTTTAAAGAACCGTAAGAGCTAGAGCTTAGATATTTGGCATGAAACATCTTCTAGTGAATGTCTACTAAGTTTGTTCAAATCAAAGCCCTGGGGTCAAAATTGGCCCCGCCCCAGGGAGTCATTGATTTTCCCTATATGCATATAGTAAAAACTTAAAAAATCTTCTTTTAAAGAACCCAAAGAGCTAGAGCTAAGATATTAAGCATGAAACATCTTCTAGTGAGTGTCTACCAAGTTTGTTCAAATTAAAGCCCTGGGGTCAAAATTGGCCCCGCCCCGGGGGGTCATTGATTTTCCATATATGCATATAGTAAAAACTTAAAAAATCTTCTTTTAAAGAACCATAAGAGCTAGAGCTTAGATATTTGGCATGAAACGTCTTCTAGTGAATGTCTACTAAGTTTGTTCAAATAAAAGCCCTGGGGTCAAAATTGACCCCGCCCAGGGGGTCATAGATTTTCCCTATATGCATATAGTAAAAACTTAAAAAATCTTCTTTTAAAGAACCCAAAGAGCTAGAGCTAAGATATTTAGCATGAAACATCTTCTAATGAGTGTCTACCAAGTTGGTTCAAATAAAAGCCCTGGGGTCAAAATTGGCCCCGCCCCAAAAATTTAAAAAATCTTCTTTTAAAGAACTCAAAGAGCTAGAGCTATGATATTTAGCATTAAACATGTTCCAATGGGTGTCTACCAAGTATGTTCAAATAAAAGCCCTGGGGTCAAAACTGGCCCCGCCCGGGGGTCATTGATTTTCCTTATATGTGTATAGCAAAAACTTAAAAATCTTCTTTGAAAAAACCCAAATAGCTAGAGTTTAGATATTAAGCATGAAACATCTTTAAGAAAATATCTACAAATTTTGTTCAAATAAAAGCCCGGGGGTCAAAACTGGCCCTGCCCCAGCGGTGTCATTGTTTTTAACTATATGTGTATAGTAAAAACTTTAAAAATCTTCTTTTAAAAAACCCAATGAGCTAGAACTTAGATATTTAGCATGAAACATCTTCTAGTAAGTGTCTACCAAGTCTGTTCAAATAAACAAATAAAAGCCCTTGGGTAAAAAATGGCCTGGGGGTGGGGGGGCTATATACAGGTGAGCGACCTCAGGGCCATCATGGCCCTCTTGTTATTATACCCCCACAAACAAAGTTTATAGGTAACTAGGAGTCCAAACAAAGTTTATAGGTAACTAGGATTCCACATGGTTTCCAGACGATAACTAGAATTATGAATTAGTTATTGTAATCAAACTTGATATATAGCAAGCTTTTGTGGAAACCCCAGCTGGTATTGCTTTTAGACCCCTGGGGTCAAAGTCATTTAGTCAATATAGAAAAATGGTTTTGTACAATAAAAAGAGTTCGAAATGAGATACTGTTATCTTGGTATATAGCCAGCTTATATGAAGACCCTGGTTGGGATTGCTTTTGACTCCCTTGGGTCAATGTCACTGTTACTGAAAATTGGAAAATGGTTTCCAGATAATAACTCAGTTAGCAATGAGATATTGTAATCAAACTTGTAGCAAGCTTATGTAGAGACATTGTTTGGTATTGCTTTTGACCTTCATAGGTCAAGGTTAATGTCACTGTTACTAAAAATAGAAATATGATTTCTGGATAATAAATAGTGTTTGGAATAAGCTATTGTAATGAAACTTGGCATTTAGCAAGGTTATGAAAAGACCTGGCTTGGGATTGTTGTTGGACCTCTAGGTTTAAGGTCACTGTTACTAATAACAGAAAAATGGGTTCTGGAAGATAGACAATTAATTGTAATAAATATTGCCACTTCATTGGTACAAAGGAGGAAACCTCATAAATTAAGACTCGAGTTCAAATTTTGCATCAGACCTTATATTTCAAAATGTTAAGGTTCCTGGTTGGGGTATGAATCACCTTTAGTTATTGTATATATAATGAACTTTCAAGGGGAAAGGTCACCGTGAGTAAGATACACATGTATAATGTACCATGGAGATAATTGTGATTTTTAGATAAAAAAACTTCCCGTCAAAATGTCATTAATTAAGATATCCTTCTGTTATTGATGATGTTTTACATGATATTTCATAAAGTCTTTGTTTAGAAACACAAGTTTGCATATTCATTATTGTTTTAGGTTATTTATCTTTAAAAATGCTGTACAGTTAGCCTCAACAGTGCATAAAGTCTAGTTGAACGTGACTCACATACAGCTAGAAGTTTTGGCTTGCAACACGGGCCCGTACGGCTAGTCACTGCCTAAAATTTAGTCACAATTGCTTATTATCAGTAGATTCTAGTAGGATGAGTTCAACACTATCAAAGCAATCAACTTGAAACTTGTAATATTTGATTTTCATGACAAGACACAGTTGTAAAACTAGAGACATCATTCTTTAAGTAATACTTTGGGAGTTATGCCCTTTTAAACTTATAATATTTATGTTTTTTAGTCCCCTACCGGTTTACTGGAGGGGACTTTAGGTTTACCGTCAGTCTGTCCGTCTGTCATTCCGTCCGTCCGTCTGTCCGTCCGCACTACCGAATAGGGATAGGGGGGCATCTAACTGTAAACAGAACAAAAAAGAACAATAGAGTTCATTCCGTAACAATAAAATAAGGGGCCATTGGCCCTCTATTAAACAATAGAAAATAACAAAAGAAATGGCCCCTTATTCCATTTCGGCCGGACGTCCGTCAGTCCGTCCGTCCACAAAACTGGATCCTGCGATAACGCAAAAAGTACTGAAAATATTTTTTATGAAACTTGATATATGGATAGATGGTAGTATGGAGATTATGCACGTCTTTTTCTTTTCTTCCTATGTTGAAAATTCTGGTTGCTATGGCAACAAATAGACTGAAAATATGGCAAATTTTACACATAACCTGGATCCAGTGATAACGCAAAAAGTACTGAAAATATTTTTATGAAACTTGATATATAGATAGATGGCAGTATGGAGATTATGCACGTCTTTTTCTTTTCTTTCTATGTTGAAAATTCTGGTTGCCGTCCGTCCGTCATTCCGTCCGTCCGTCCGTCAATCCGTCCGTCAACAAAACTGGATCTCGCGATAACGCAAAAAGTACTGAAAATATTTTTATGAAACTTGATATATGGATAGATGGTAGTATGGAGATTATGCACGTCATTTTCTTTTCTTCCTATGTTGAAAATTCTGGTTGCTATGGCAACAAATAGACTGAAAATATGGCAAATTTTACACATAACCTGGATCCAGTGGTAACACAAAAAGTACTGAAACTTAAAATATGGGTAGATGGCAGTCTGGAGATTATGCACATTCTTCTCCTTTCTTCCTATGTTGAAAATTCTGGTTACTGTGGCAACAAATAGACTGAATTTCAAGATTTCTGATTCTAATTTTTACGTTTTTTCACTATAAGTTCTTTATTTCTTAAGGTATTTTCATCAAACTTTAAATATACGTTTCTAGTCATCAACCACATCATTTGTGACAAGGTTTAAAACTCTAGCACATAATTTATCAGAATTTCCTCCCTTGAACTTAAAATTTTCATGAAAAAATATTGTTTTTTTTTAATAACTTCTTTTTTCTGAATGTATCTACTTCAGACTTCATATATATGTTTATTATTTTCACTCAACATTTGTTAGAAAGTTCAATACTCTAGCAAGACTATTTCAAGAATTATGCCCCTTTTGAACTTTTTTTCGAGAAATTGGTAATTTTTACTCCAACTGCTTCAATCATTATAGGATTTTCTTCAAACTCCCACATCATAATAACATGACAAGGTTTATAAATCTAGCATCCATATTTCCAGAATTATCTCCTCCTTAAACTTTGAATTTTTCTTATTCGTTCTTTTAATTTTAAATCTAGCATCCATATTTCCAGAATTAGCTCCTCCTTAAACGTTGAATTTTTCTTTTTCGTTCTTTTTGTCGTGAACACAATGAAAATAAGAGAAACACTTTTTCGTTTCTACTTTTAATATTCAATTTTTAAACACTTTTTACTTTTACAATCCACAAGTTTTTATCTCTCTAACACTTTTTTACTATTAAATGTATTTTTCATCAAAATCCTTTTCATATCTCAATCACTTTCCTTTTACAATACTTTTTAACACACACTAAACTTCTGTGACCATGCGGTCTCTATTTATACAAAGCTATCATGAAAAGCACGTGAATATGTTTGTGGCGGGAATTCTAAGGCGGGAAAGTTAAAAGGAGCAATTTAATATAATAAAACTTTGGCGCGAAAACCAAAGGAGCAATAAACGGAGTATCAACATACAATGAAGTTAAAAGGAGCATATTCAAAGAACAGCATTTAAATACCAAGTATTCATTACATAATCGGTATGTTAGCGACACTTCCGCCATAGAAAATGAGCATACAATATTTATAGTAGAAAACACAATATGTATGTTTTTAAGAAAAATGTTTAAATAGAGCTAATTATTAAGATTTAGAAACATCTATTAACAATGCACATTGATTGACTTAGAAGTGTCAAATTAATGCAATACATGACATATGACCTATTTCCAAATACATGAAGTAAAAACAATGTATAAAAAAGTGCTTATATACAAAATAGTCTCTTCACAATCTCTTCCTGAGTGTTTCATGCTATAATGTCAAACAATTAAAGACTGTCTTCGTGTCTCTATTCGATACAGAATGTATTGTTTAATGTTTAAAAACATTTTTTAATGAAATATCATTATTTACATCATTGATTTTTTTTATAAATTTTACTTAAAATAGTTTTTTAATTTTTTGTTTTGCAATTTCCGCTGCCTTTCTGTTTGATACTTTATCTGGTTTCTTTTCACTTTTCTCACTGTTCGTATCCCCTTTGTCATCAATAAGTGTGAGATTTTTATCACATTCAAGAAGATAAAGTAAGTTCAAAGGTCTGCCTATCAGTCTCTTCGAAGGTAGTTGTACTTTAGCAGATCGAATTTCTCCATCATTACTAGTCACTTACTCAACAATGCGACCAATTTTCCAACTTCCTGTAGGTAAGTTTTCCTTTATTTACACAACATCACCCACACTCGGTATTGTTTTGGCAGTAATCCGTCCTGATTTTGATTGAGTCTGAAGGCGCTCTCTTAAACTCGCAAGGTACTGATCACGCCAAATTTTCCAGAACTCATTCAGTAATTTTTGTCCTTTTTTCCAAATCTTTAACAGTTTTTCAGTTGAACTTTCGACAGGTAAATAGCACCACAAGCATCGTCTTCTAAGTCTGGTACACCGGTGTTTGGATTTAATGTTAAAAAATGCCAAGGTGTCAAAGTGATGTTAGAAGATAAATCATTTTCTTCGTAAACTAAGGGTCTCGAATTGACAACGGTTTCCACTTCCTTGATAAGTGTTTGAAGTTGAATCATTGTAAGAAGTTTTCGTCCTTATGATTTTCTTAGTGCCATTTTAACAACCCCAACTAACCGTTCATAGAATCCCCCATCCAGGGAGCTAACTCGACAATGAAATTCCAACGAATGCCCTTCGAAGCTACGTATGACATTACTTCATCACTTTGCACTACGTTTTTTCATATATGATTTATTACTTTACTTGCAAGTTTAAACTGAGCAGCGTTATCAGAAGCAATCTCGATAGGAGTGTTTCTTTGCGAAATGAATCGTTGCAAGCACATCAGGAATTCTTCTGTATTTAAATCCTGAATCACTTCCAAATGAATAGCACGTGTTGTCATACACGAAAATAAACACATCCAGACTTTTCTATTACCATTTGATGTTTTAATGTTCAAATGTCCAAGATAATCTAATCCAGTTCGTGAAAATGCACTTGACTTTTGTACTCTTGAACTGGAAAGTGCGGCCATAACAGGCATTTTGTATGGGCCTCCATCGTAGCGGCGACAAACATTACACTTATTTAATGCTGCTTTGACCGCTGAACGACCGCGAGTTATCCAATATGTTTGTTTTGTTCTGGATAGCGTATGTGATATTCCATAATGCATACACTCTTTATGTGCCCTTTGAATCACTAGTTCAGTAAACTCTTCTTTGTGAGGTAGAAGAATAGGCTGTCTTTCTCCTTCTGATAAGCAAAAGTTCCCCAAACGCCCAGTACAACGCAATAATCCATTGTTGTCGATAACCAGTCTGAGTTGTCTTTGTAGTCCGGACGGCTTTTTCTTTTGAATATTCTTATAGTCCTTATTATAAATGTTCTTTTGTACATTAACTATCCACAAATTTTCAGCTTCTCGTAAGCCGTCACAAGTTAGATATTTTGCATCATCTTTTAGATTTTTGAGTTTCCTAATGAACTTTAACACAATAGCTGTAACATGCAACAATTTTGTCAATGTTGAATATCTTTAAATGTCAATTCCACAAGGTAATACAATATCATGTTTTGTTTTGCTTTCATTTTCTTCGACATGCAATGAAACACATGGTTCTTTTTCATCTTCTTTTTGCTTTAATTCCATGTCAATAATATTGTCGTGATTTGTATTCCAGTTTCGTGGACTTTCACAACACCAAGTGGGACCGTTCCACCAAAAAGAATTATCCTTTAAATCACTCACCGACGAACCTCGAGTTGCAATGTCAGCTGGATTATTTTTTGTGTCTACATGAGCAATAATCGAACAATTATTGTTTTTGATTTCTTTAACTCTATTTTTCACAAATACGGGAAGTTGCTTTTTAATATTAATGCAGTCTAATGCTACCTGAGAGTCGGTCCAAAGGTATTCTTGCGATATTTCTATCATTAATTGTGTCTTCACAAATTTCAAACACCTAACACCTATGAGCACTGCCATTACCTCTAGTCTTGGTATAGTCATTGCCTTGACTGGAGCAAGACGTGTTTTGGCAAAGATCAAGTTTGATTTCACATCAGTTGCATTTTCTTGCTGTAGATAGATTGCAGTGGCATAAGCCTTTGACGAAGCGTCACAAAAACAAAGCAAATTGTATTTTACATATTTGCCTTGATAAACGATACTCCGGCGTATTTTGATGTCAGATATCAACCTAAGCTGATCGCTGATAAATGACCACTTATCGAGCACATGTTCGTCTGTTATCTTTGTATCCCAGTCGAAACCACTTTCTCACATTTCTTGAAGCAACATTTTTCCATGAAGAATGACTGGTGACACAAGACCCATGGGGTCAAATACTGATGTTATTCCTTTCAGTACGATTCGTATTGTCACTAATGAACGGTTTATATTCGAACATACAGATTTTACTGACAAAATATCTGATTTTATGCCCCAAACATGTCCTAGAACCTTAGTTTCAGTTTCAGTGGATCTGTCAACCTCTGGAATAAGACTGTTTACTTTTTCACTACTTGAACTCCACTCCCGAAGATTCATTGAGGCGTCTTTAAACATGCTTTTTGCTTCTTTATACAAGTCTACAGCTTGTTCATCGCTGGATGCTCCGGTTATAATGTTGTCCACATAAATGTCATGTTTCAGCTGTTCTGATAGTTTAGTGTCATAAGCATTCAAATGAGCCTCAATCGTTGCACTCAGAAGAAAAGGGCTTGAAAATAATCCCAAACGGTACTCTACAGAAACGATAAATTTCGATGTTGTTTAGAAAAAGTGATGGTCTTTTTGTGTCTTGCAGACCAACTTGAAGAAACGCCTTTTCGATGTCCGCAACCATTGCCACTCTATGTAAACGAAATCTCATAAGTAGCCCACACAAGTCCTTGAGTAAAACAGGACCTCGAAAAAGACACTCATTCAAACTGGTGATGGTGATATTTTTGCCGACGCATCATAAACAATCCTTAGCTTTGTTGTTGACTTTTGTGGCGTGATAACCGAATATAGTGATGCATAAATTCCTTGCCTTTCCCCGAGTCTTGAACCTTCTCAATAACTCCTTTTGACAGTTGGTCTTTTAAAACATTGTTGTATTTTTCTAGCAGGTTTGTTTTGTAGTCTTTTCAAACACGACTTAAGTCGTCCAATTCAAGTCCTTTGTTTTCGGGTAAATCTGGATTTTCTTCTTTCCATGGCCAGGTAACACTGTATCTACCATCCTGAAAGGTGAGTGTGCTTTTAAACTTTCTCATTGGTAACTCATCATCATTCATTTTGTCTTTGTCACAAATGCCTATAGCCTCTATGTTCCAAAAATCCTCTAGATCTTGAATCGAGTTTTCACAAGAATC
Source organism: Ruditapes philippinarum (assembly GCF_026571515.1). Taxonomy (NCBI): domain Eukaryota; kingdom Metazoa; phylum Mollusca; class Bivalvia; order Venerida; family Veneridae; genus Ruditapes; species Ruditapes philippinarum. The sequence continues at coordinate 45,585 of NW_026862612.1, forward strand.
GATACCACAGAATATTCCTTTGTTTATAGTTGAATTGTTAACACTTCCGTGTGTGAATGAGCATGTTTGGTTCCTCTTTCTCTTTTATTTCTGAGTATGACCTTCCTGTCCAACCGAGTTTAGAACACATCAGATACAATCCGGGCTGAACTTCAATCTTTTGTTGAAGTGCAATGTCTAGGTAATGATCATTGCCGATCAAAAGTTCTATTTGAGATGTTTCATTTTTGTCGGGAAACGTATCAGCTAGATCCAAATTTTCTGCAATATCTCTGAATTCTTTCAGGACTTGTTTATTCAGTGACTTTCTATGTATGCTTCCACTTATCACTGGTTCAATGTTTGCTTTAAGACATAGCTTTTGTCCATTTCTTAACTTTAAATTGATGGAAGTCAATTGTGTCTTTATCACTCTAGCATCTTTACCGCCAAATGTAAATACATGTAACTCTTCGACATACTGTTTCTTTAGTCTTAATTTGTCAGCCAGTGACTGTGTGATATATGTTCTCTGAGAGTCACAGTCAAGAAGAATTCTTGTCTTGACACTTTCGTTAGATGTTGGGTTTTGAATATCAGTTAGCGCCGTCTGCATAAACACAGATTCTCCGTGAGACAACATAGCATTTTCTTCATTTTGCTCCATCGGTGAGATATTATTGATTTGCTCCGTTGCACTCATCTGTGATTCTTCTTGTGTTGTTTGTTTATATTTCTTAGGACACAGACTTCTATGATATCTATTGAATTGTTTACAGTACACACACTTTTTATTTGATTTGCATTCACGAATTCCATGACCATCCTCTGATTCTGCATCCTCTGATTCTGTTTTTCCGTTCTTCCAATGTTGCGAATCGAGTACACATGTCACTCCAATGATTCTCTGCACAATATCTACACACTGGCTTGTTATGAACAGTTTCATTGGCCAAAAATGTGTCGGCACTGCTACGGAATTTCTGAAAATGATGTTGATTATGAAAATCTGTATTCCAAGTATTCGTTGGCAATGCTCCTTCTTTCTTTATTCCTCTGTTTACTGAATTAAATTGACCTCCATGCATTCTATCACTCTTTCCTTTGTCAGACTTTTCACAAGCGGTAATGTAATCTCGTAGGTGATAACGCAAACTGTCAACAGTCCACTCATTCTTTGCTCCTTTTATTATTTCCAGCTGCCGGAGCACATCCTCTGGCAGCTTTGTGCGAATCATTGAAACAAAAACATGTTGATTCCCATTTTCCTTTAGCATCTCAAGACTGCGTAAGTTTTTGTCAACTTTATCCAAAAAAATCGCAGGCTTTCAACCTGTGTAGTTGGTGAATGAACATTAAGCATTTCTTTGTAATGAAGATCAATAATCTCTTGTTTGTTGACGTACCTCTCTCGGAGAATTCCGGCTGCAATAGAATAATTGTCGTTGGTACGCGCAAGTCCAGCTAATGCTCTCTTCGCTTCTCCGCCTAGTTTGCTTAGCAAATAATTAAACTTTTCTATGTTGGATAGTTTGGTATTTCTGTGCACAATGGATTCAAAAGAGTTCCAAATTTCCCACCAGTTTATTTTGTTTCCGTAAAACATTTCCAAATCAAGTTTTGGTAATTTAACTGCACTTGTATTTTTTCTGTCCGTTTGCATCTGCACCAACATTTGATGTTGCTGTTCAATTTGTGTCATCATCATCTTTTGTATTTGTTCTTGATATGTCTCTTTTTCTTTCTCATCATGTTTCAATGGTACAATTGACTCACAAAATTGGTCTCAATCAATCATACAATTTTCTACCTCGAAATTCAAATTGCAATCCTCATCTACAATCTGTTGCAAATATTCCGAATCACTTTCAGTTAAACGTTCTGATAGTTTATCCATTTGACTCATCAATTTCTCAGAATAAGATTTCAATAGACTTTTACACTTGTCAACATCTTTTAAAAACTCAATTTCTGACACTGCACTCACCTCACTCAAAAGGTCGTTTGCTTTTTGAAGCTCAGTTAACACCACTTTTCTGTACTTCGTTCTCACTCCTTTCAATGAAGCAACAGTTGAATAAAAATTCAGGTTGCACAAATACAATTTTATCAAAATAATTAATCGAGTAAAGAAATAATCCACCTTTAAAAATGCACTTAACACCTTTTGTCTCAATTTAATTTTCACTTCACACTTTACATCCATTTTAGTATCCGGTTCGCGGGACCATTTTCATTGTCGTAAACACAATGAAAATAAGAGAAACACTCTTTCGTTTCTACTTTTAATATTCAATTTTTAAACACTTTTTTATTTTTACTTTTACAATCCACAAGTTTTTATCTCTCTAACACTTTTTTACTATTAAATATATTTTACATCAAAATCCTTTTCATATCTCAATCACTTTCCTTCATACAATACTTTTTAACACACACTAAACTTCTGTGACCATGCGGTCTCTATTTATACAAAGCTATCATGAAAAGCACGTGAATATGTTTGTGGCGGGAAAGTTAAAAGGAGCAATGTAATATAATAAAACTTTGGCGCGAAAACCAAAGGAGCAATAAACGGAGTATCAACATACAATAAAGTTAAAAGGAGCATATTCAAAGAACAGCATTTAAATACCAAGTATTCATTACATAATCGCTATGTTAGCGACACTTTTAACTTTCTTTTACTTCAAATTCAAAATAAACATTCATCATCAATACCTTCATTACTAATTGTTCTTTGTTACACTCACATCATGTATGACGTCTTGCGTCTTTATTTCAAGAGTTATCTCCTTTGTAAGAATTTTGCTTTTAAAAATGTTATATTTTGATAACAGGGATGTTTAAAAATATAACTTTCTAGAGTGTTTAGCTGTCTGTACATAAAAATTGTTTCCTGTGATCACTTTTAAAGAACTTTTTCAATAAATTTACTTAAAATAGAAACATACGTGAATGGCCAATGGCCCTTCAGAATGTTGCTCGGGTTCTTACCGGTAGGGGACTTATGGATTGCTTGTAATTATAATAATTGCATATAGTAATTGAAACGTCCGTCCGTCTGTCCGTACGTACGAGGTTAACCTAGAACGGCAAGTTGGATTTTTCTTAAGTTCTACCTGTACCAATGGCTTCATAATTTACATACTTACTAATCCATACAAAGGATATGATCTGGGCAAGTTACATAACAATGACTTTCATTTGCACCAAGTTATTTCCCTTTTCAGCACTTAGAAAATGAATAATGGTTAACCTAAACCGGAAAGTTGGAAATATCTTATGTTCTATCTGAACTAATGGCTTAATAATTTTCATACTTACTTATCAATACAATGTACATGATATTGCCAAGTTATATAAATGTGCCATCCATTTTCCCAGTAATTTCCTTGTTTATCACTTTGAAAATAGGGCCTTGTATGATTAACCTATTCCGCCAAGTTGGATTTATCAAAAAATTTCACCTAATTACTTAATTTATTTAATGATATCATTCATATTTGGTAGGTGGATACCTTTAACGGTCCTCTAATATTTTGTGGCGTTAGGCGTCTCTACGTCAAGGTCAATGTCACTTGTGTAAAAAATAAATCTAAACATTTCTGCTCATACAGCTTTTATTTTTAAGTTAATGTCTTTCATGTTTATAATAGTCATACCAAGGGAAGTCCTCTTCCTTTTCCTTTAGTAAGGGGTCATTTGGGTCAAGGTCACCAATGTCAAAAATGGATTTTTTAACACTTTTACAGGTGTATTAACCTTTATCTATCGACAGATGTCTTGTATATTGTGTAGGAACATAAAATTGAGGTATTCTCATTTGGATGGAGGTAGGGGTCAGTTGGGTCAAGGTCACCAGTGCTTAAAATAGATTTTTACACTTTTGCTCATACAGCCTTTATTTATTGACAGATTTGTATTATAATTGGTAGGAAGATAACTTACATGGTATTCTTTCTTTGGATGGAGTTAGGGGTCAGTTGGGTCAAGGTCAACAGTGCTAAAAATAGATTTTTACACTTTTGCCCATACAGCCTTTATATATTGACAGATTTATTTCATATTTAGTAGCAAAATTAGTTGCATGATATTCTTCCTTTGGATGGAGTTAGGGGTCAGATTGGTCAAGGTCACTAGTGCTAAAAATAGATTTTTATGCCCCCCTTCGAAGAAGAGGGGGTATATTGTTTTGCTAATGTCGGTCTGTCTGTCGGTCCGTCCGTCGGTCTGTCCGTCGGTAGACCACATGGTTTCCGCTGATTATCTTGAAAAGTATTTATTACAAAGTCTTCATATTTTACATAGTGATTGGTCATAACTAGTAGATGACCCCTATTGATTTTGGGGTCACTAGGTCAAAGGTCAAGGTCACAGGGACCTTAAATGTCAAAATGGTTTCCGCTGATTATCTTAAAAAGTATGTATCACAAAGTCTTCATATTTCACATAGTGATTGGTCATCACTAGTAGATGACCCCTATTGATCTTGGGGTCACTAGGTCAAAGGTCAAGGTCACAGGGGCCTTAAATGTCAAAAGGGTTTTCGCTGATTATCTTGAAAAGTATTCATCACAAAGTCTTCATATTTCACCTAGTTATTGGTCATAAGTATTAGATGACCTCTATTGATTTAGGGGTCATTAGGTCAAAGGTCAATGTCACATGGGCCTTAAATGTCAAAATGGTTTCCGTTGATTTTTCCATAATTGAACACTTCCATGTACCCATTTTTGGCAAGTTTCTTTAATAAAATTACCAATTATGTGAGTCAATGGCTAGAAAGGGGGGTATATGTGTCGTTCGACATTCTTGTTTACACTTTTGCCCATACAGCCTTTATTTTAAATATTGTTACTGACAAGAATCTGAGCCGGGGGCATTTGTGTTTAACAAACACGTTCTTGTTTATAATATCATCAGATCATGTATAATTGATATAATATACTTTGAGACCATACACTTGGATAAAACGTAATAGTTATAGTACATGAAACGAGTTAGTTACGAGGATATAACACTGGCTGGGGCGACATTAAGGGGTGTTTCTGCTAAAAAATTCGAGGCCGTTTGGCTGAGACAATTTTTTTTCATAAACATCCCGAGATGTCGCCCCAGCCAGTGTTATACCCCCGTAACTAACGACTTTCATATACTATAACTGTTTTATCGCAATGACATAATGTTTTCTTTTTTTGTAATAGAAACAAATAAATAAATAAATCGTAACAGCTACATTACAGTTATTTATGATAAGGCAGTTTTTTTCAAGTTGTTTTCGCTGCCGCAAAAACAAAAAGATATACAAAAGACATCCAATGTTAGAGATGGATTGTAAACTTTTACCAATATTGATTCAAGATTAAAAGGCTTTTTTCAGTGGAAATAATTCATTCAGCGGTTGTACCTTTTGATTAAATGAGTGTAAATTGCATTTCGTTAATTATCTTTGTTTATATTTTTCATTGTATTTATATATTTATTTTATTTTATTGATTCCATTATTTTATTGTTTTTTTGCTACTGGGAATGGTCGTTACTACTGCCCCATCGGAGCCTCTGTGAAAAAAAACTGCATTGATATATACAAGGTACGAAAAAATATCAACCAATATATAACAGTCGAGTTTTTTTCCTATATGAATCAATGAAAAAACTGTACTGTTATATATCAATACAGTTTTCAAATGCTCATTGAAGTGTACTAAGTATAATGGGTTAGTAAGAACAAAGGAAAAGTTCCAAACCATGCGATAATGTTCACAAAAAGATAATTAATGATATCTGTAGAAGAAACATTTTTAAAAAACGCTAACATGATCGAAAATATGCGCTGCAAACTGCGGTCCCATAGCATTAAAGTGGTCCTTTGGAAAGTACTATATTGATATCAGATTTATTTTGCATGAAAACTATAATTTGTGTAATGTAAAAATGTATTTCAGAAATTTCCTTATTGGTACTTACATTAAATAATTTGAGCCGCATCATGACAAAACCAACATAATCGTTTTGCGACCAGCATGGATCCAGACCAGCCTGCGCATCTGCGCAGTCTGAACAGAAGCCATGCTGTTCGCAATCAGTTTCTCGTCTTGTTATATGGTTCGTAATTATGCAGGCGTCACACTGTCCCGAAATTGACACCAGATGGGCATACGAATATGAACTTTTTAATTTCGTGCGAATATAGCCCCGAAATTGGTCGACGGTCTCTCAACAGCCGAAACAAGTACGATTCCTACAGAAGGTCACGCGATCGCATCCGAGCCACACACGATTCTTACCGAAGGTCACGCGATGGCATCCGATACACACATGCAGTCACCTCAAAGGTGTAATTTTGTACCAAGAAGTTTACCAGCAGGACACGGAAAGGTCACAGGATAGGTACACGACGTCGTATTTGGAGTACGATGCCTTCATACGTAGTTACGAAGGCGTCAAGTGACCTTCATCTCAGGGTGGTATACAACCCACGGCCAACTGCGGCAAATTTCAGTTGCAGATAGTATTGGGAGCTAATTAAACTACGTTTAAACTTTACTTTTGGATCATTACTATCAAAAACAATTCTATTCACACAAAAATCTATGATAAAAGTGATGACTTTGATTATGGTGTAGTAAACTATCCACATTTAAATGTAGACGTACCGCATGCAACATCTGACGGGGTATATGTATCTCAGTAAATTAGATTCTTTAGAGCTTTTAGCAACGTGAAGGATTTTAACAAGCTAAATATTTGCATTACTAGCAAGCTACTCAAATAGGGCTTACGCTATTTTAAATAACGTAAATATTTTACAAAATTTTACAATCGTAACTTTGATTTAATCTCAATATTCAGTAGTGATTCAAAAATGATTTTAATCGAGATGTTATTTACAAACTTCGCAAGATCTTTGGTCATTGTAATTACTAAAACAAAAGAGGTTTTGACCCTACTTTTTTAGATATACCGCATGCTTAGTGTTCAACACTTTAACAGTTGGTCCTTTCCTCTTTTGATTACATCTGACGGACCAAGTGGGAGACTCTATGATGGACAGTTCTTAATGCCCTTTGGGACTGAATTGCCTTAATGTTCGTCTTCTGCCTTGCTTCATCAGGCCCTTGTAGGTGATTTTTTGTTACTCTGTCTTCCTTTAAAATATTGAGTACTTTTGTTATGGTCATATGGGTATTCCTTTAAATGTATCTACATGATCATTTAGGTGTTTAACTTATTTTACCTTTTGAAAACATAACAACTGTTATACTTGGTGGTGATTCATTTTATTTACACCGTCTCGTTTATAGGAACATGGTGGGCTAACAGTGAGGTTTGGTACACCATTACCCGCTTGAAACTCCCCAGTAGTACTTATGCTGCTGACCGGTCCAAGGCGGCGCTCCTCTTTGTTCCACAGAAGCATGTCTTTGTTATTAGTCTCCTACCGGTTTACCGGAGGGGACTTAAGGTTTACCCTCTGCCTGTTCGTCCGTCCGTCTGTCTGTCTGTCAGTCCGTCAGTCCGTCCGTCCACAAAACTGGATCCCGCGATAACTTGAAAAGTACTGAAAATATTTTCGTGAAACTTGATATATGGATAGATTGCAGTATGGAGATTATGCAAGTCCTTTTCTTTTTCTTCCTATGTTGAAAATTCTGGTTGCTATGGCAACAAATAGGCTGAAAATATGGCAAATTTTACACATAAACTGGATCCAGTGATAACGCAAAAAGTACTGGACATATTTTTATGAAACTTTACATATGGGTAGATGGCAGTCTGGAGATTGTGCACGTGTTTTCCTTTTCTTCCTATGTTGAAAATTCTGGTTGCTATGGCAACACATAGACTGAAAATATGGCAAATTTTACACATAAACTGAATCCAGTGATAACTCAAAAAGTACTGGAAATATTTTTGTGAAACTTGACATATGGGTAGATGGCAGTCTTGAGATTATGCATGTCTTATCTGTTCTTCCTATTTGGAAAAGATATTGGTTGCCTTGGCAACAAATAGGCTTAAAACATGGCAAATAGAACAAAATTTGTGATTAGTGAAAAAGACCTGAAAATTTTTATGAAATTGTATCTTTAATTCAAGAGTTATCTCCTCTTTAAGAATTTTGCTTTTAAAATGTTATATTTTGGTAACAGGGATGTTTCAAATATTAACTTTAGAGTGTCCTTCAGTCCGTATGTCTGTTTGTTCATAAAAACTGTTTCCTGTGATCCATTTTAAAGAACTTTTCCAACAAATTTACTTAAAATAGAGAAAAATTGAAACATTAATGAATGGCTAATGGCCCTTCAGAATGTTGATGGGGTTCTTACCGGTAGGGGACTTCTGGATTGCTTGCAATACTATGATAATTGCTTGTTTCATACTGTTTTGTTGACATTTTTGTCAGTGTTCCTTGTTTTTTTCTACGTCTACGGTAAGTATTTTCCCCTTTTGCCCCTAGTTTTATTTATTCAATAAATCAATCATTTATTTGTTTTCTTTGATTTCCTTGTCGTTTACTATTATTTCGTCTTATGTATCATTAAAGTGATAAGCCTATCCGTGCTCTACCTTGCGCCCTGTCCGTTTTTCTGGGGGGTCCTCTTGTGTTACTTGGTTCTTGTTGCTGGGTCGTGTGGGGGTTGCGTTCATTGAACGCTGTCTTTCCTTGTTGATCTTGTTTATCATATTTGATAAAACTTTATCATGCCACCCAGAGTGGGCCTGTTGGCCTCATCATGTTTTTCTAAGGTGTCTTAAAATTAGCAATGCTGCGGCCTTCTTTTTCTCGGATGACTCATCATCAAAGAATGTAATTCTGCAGCAAATAATGGAAGCTTTGGATGTCTCTGTAGAGATGTGCAAGAGTGACAGATGAGGAAGATGGCCTAGCCGTTTATATGTCCACCATGATAAATATGGTGACACGACGGTATTGCGGGGGCTTCACGTAGTCGTGTTCCCTTTTCAAGACTATCGGGAATCTTCGTGTTTACTTCGTATTGTCTTCTTGAGGCTAACAACACCAGATTGCATCGATGATCACACGAAGAAAAGACGAAGACTACACGATTTGATGGCTTCACGACGGCCTTACGAAGGGCAAAATTGACATACAAATTCAACACAAAAATGAACCTTCGCAATGTCTTCGGGCAATTTTTTGGCATGCAAAACATTTTGAAACCGCTCACGAAGTTGCTGCCGGAGCTTGTTATATGCAGCCGGGGATCATACGATTGCAAAAGATGCCCTCACGAATGGCACGATGTTATTACGATCAGATCCGAATTTGAACATTTCCTTATTCGTGTGTCCATCTGATGCCAAATTCGGGACAGTGTGACGCCTGCATAAGCGAACAGCATGGATCCTGATCAGACTGCGCGGATGCGCAGGCTGGTCTGGATCCATGCTGGTTGCAAACCCATTATGTTGGTTATGTCATGACGCGGCTAATTTGAGGACTTACACTCAGTTGTAACAGTGAGCTCATTGTGTGAATTCATTTCTTTTAACTTCATTTTATCTTGTTAGAAAATCTCAAAAAAATATTGGGGAAAAAATCTTACAAATTTACATGCAACTTGTTTGATGATGATCATATGTGAATTCGGTCTCTTATCACACAGTGGGTGATAAAATGGTACAAAAAATGATCCTGTATTTTCTTATTTTGCCTTAAAGGGACTCCACTTAGGTTTTTTGACATGATGGGAATGGAAATAATTTTTCAAGAGTAAGGATTTGATTATGATGTAGTCCAATAATTCTTATTGTGAAAAATGACTCAAAATTGGAAAGCTTTTCCATGCTTTTCACTCAGTCTGGCTAATAATAGCATGATTTTCAATATATTTCTGAGTATATTCCTTAATTATCTTTGGAATAATTTCCTTTTTTCAGCTGATCTATGTTAGAAATCCAAATGTTTCGTTTTTAGGCTTTAGGACCTCAGTGGAGTGCTTTTAATTTAAGTGTCCATCTGATATTTGCCTTATAGGGTTACAATATCAAAGCAATATTTTTAAAAGTGTCTTCGTGCTATTGACTATGAAATAATTTCCTTATTTTGTCAACAGTGTTATTTGTAATAAAATTAAATGAAAATACAGAGGGACTCATAAAGGGCTATATTCTTTTTTATCGTAAGTGATTCATGGATGGGATATAACATTTTTACTGGAATATTGCTTAAGGAAGTACTGTGGTTAAAATTTTGTTGTTTTTCCGAAGGGATATACACTTACACGTATATAGAAAAATTAGGAAATAAAACTCCCCTCTCACATACAAAGAGTTTCACCATCATAATACTGCAGCCTTTTATCAATACTTAAAAGTGTTAATGGTACATGTACATGTAAGTACAAATACATTTTGTTTAAGATGTTTTACATTTATATGTCTCGGTGACCCATTTGTTATCAAAATTTCAAATTTGGATCATTTTTAAAGGTACATTGCAAATGCCTCAAAGATGAATAAAATTTTCCATTCTTTACATATCATATTACATTGGTTTATAACACTGAAATAATGGTTGCCATGGAACATGTTAGATGCTTATTACCTGAAAAATTTAGTAGCTTTGAATGTGAAATTATGTCCTAAAATGTAGTATTTAATGTAAGAAAGTAGTACTTTGACTTTCATACAAAATACTAAATCACTTAAACTATACTAATTAATAGCCAAAAAGCAACAGAAGCAAACTTTTAATTGTTCAGGTAATAGGCCAACAAGCATCTTTTAACTTAACACTAAAATTTTTTTTTTTTAAACTTTGAGAAATGAAAACATTTCTGAGGCATAATGGGCCTTTAAGTAATGAATTTATGCATTTGATGCTCTTATACATTATAGCAAGTGCTTCCATGCACTATAAACAAAAAATTAATGAACATCATGAGATATTAAGCTGATGGTGCAGTCCATTTTGAAGGCTTGAAAATCACCAAATAACCATACACAGTTTGTGGGAGGGGCATGTTATTAAAATATTAACCCTTTTCTGTCAATTCATCACATAGTCAGTGACCTGTCTGATCACAAGGGTGTCCTGGAATGCTAAAAGTGACGCAAACCTAAACGGGACATTTGTATTTTTTATTTTCCATGAATAAGTGATGAAATAAAATAACATCTGCATTCAAAGATTTATGTAGTGGGGTGTCCATAGTCAAGTTGTTATAGTCATTTACTTCAAACCACTTGCCCCTTATTGCTGCTGTAGGATTTTTTCATGTGAGGGGAAGCTATCCAGCTAGCTTACAGAATGTTGGTGGTTCTACTCAGGTGCTTGTTTGTGCCTGAAATGCACAGAGGGGTACATAAGGTCTTCCTCTATCAGTAAAGCTGGTAAGTTGCAATATAACCGTAATTTGTGTGCGACATTAAACCCAAGCCACCACCCTCCCCCCACCCCCCAACCCCACAAAAAATATGAAGTTGGCCATTGTTGATTGATTTATAAAAGCACTTAGAATATGACGTTTAGTACTCAAATCCACAGGATATGAATGTTTCTATATAACTTTTGATAAAGTCAACTATAATTCATTTATGTTACATAAATACATATATGTATGTTACTTTACCCAACCAAAATGATTTGACAAAACATGATACAGAATTAAATGTTAAAAGATCAAAACTTTTCTTTTATCTGAACTTAAATATATACATTAATATCCTTATATTCTGAAATATATTTCTATTTCCTCAATTTAAGGACATAAGGTACAGTTTTTTTTCCACAGTTAAACCTGGGGAATTGATGGTAGAGGGATTTTATAGTTTATAGTAAGTAAACATTTTACTTAAACTTAGGGTTTAAACAACTAGACAGCCAAGTTTTATTGTTTTTCTTTGTCCCTATTTAGTTTTTTTTTTAGTTTTGGATGACCAAGTGATATTCTGTATTTCAAAAGGTATGCGTGTCACTTGATACTGTTTTGAATTTAAGATTTGTTGATTTGAATTGCATACATGTAAAACTGGTAATGTTTTTTAAAATACAAAATCAACTTGTGTAACATTTTTTTGTATGTATTAATATTATGTATGTCAGTTTTTCTGAACTTTTTTAAAGAATATAAACCGAATTGGATTTACCTGTGACAATGAATACCGCTATAAATTATGACAATAATTAATGAACCTATGGTTTGACCATAGTCAATGAACCCATGGTCTAACCATAGTCAATGAACCCATGGCATGACCATAGTTAATGAACCCATGGTCTAACCATGGTAAATGAACCCATGGTCTGACTATTGTCAATGAACCCATGGTCTAACCATGGTAAATAAACCCATGGTCTGACCATTATAAGTCCATGGCCCATGGTAAATGAACCTATGGTATCGCTATTGTAGGTGAACGCATGGTCTAACCATGGCAATGAACTCATGGTTAAGGTTAGTCAGGCAAATTGTAGCTTGACTATTCAAAGAATAAGTAATCAAGGAAGGGATGAAGAACAACATGTCAGAGAATAGGGAGAGTTACTGTTATCAGTATGGCCTTTTTGAACTTATAGATTCTACATTTATATATATATATATATATATATATATATATATATATATATATATATTCAGGCTCTGTTCAGGATTTTCTAGAAAACAGTCAAGCATGCTATGGTAATGACAGCTCTTATTTATATACAACAGTAAATTGTGCCACAGCCTATCATAATTGACTATCATGATAGGCGATCATTTGAAAATATATATGAGCAGTGTCATGACAAAAGCAACATAGTGCGTTTGCGATCAGCATGGATTTAGGATCCATGCTGTTCTCTATCAGTTCCTGTACTTGTAATAGAGTTGGTTAGCGAACAGCATGGATCCTGATCAGACTGCGAGGATGCGCAGGCTGGTCTGGATCCATGCTGGTCGCAAACTCATTATGTTGGTTTTTTCGTGACACGGCTCATATGTAGATAATTTGGATTGAAGTACTATCATGAGTTTTATGTCAATTTCCTAGCTTTATGTTTTGGCAGAGTAAAAACTTCCTGTTTTTCTGATACTGCTTAAATCATTATTGTTGGTTTTTTTGTGTTTAGTTTAGTTTTACCAGGATATAACATTATTATCCTATATCAAACTATCAATAAAGTTGTTTTGCTGTTATGTTTTCCTCAGTCTTGACTGGCTAATATAATGGGTTATATATATGTATTTTAGTGACATTTTATTATTTAATCAAGAGTGTTTTAAGCAAGATCATTTCCTCAGAGCATGAAAAGTGTATCTTCTTTGCACACACAATTGATATACATGCATATATCATATAGATAACACGATAGTGTATTGATATAGCTTAAAGGAGATTTTGTAATTTGTGAAACTTAAACCGTAAGTTATTTCATTAGTTGTCTTTTAAAATGAAAAATTTTAAATTAGGTCATAGTATGTTATAATATATCTGTTATCTATGGTTGACTTGATTTGATTGTGTACATATACTTGAAAATTGATTTAAAAAAGGTAAAGTCATTTAACTATTTTCATGGCTACAATTTCTCTTTAGCCTAGTTTAGGATATATTGTAATTATATTTTATCTCGTAATTTAAGTTTTGACCCCAATCCACTACGTGTTTGTTCCATTCTTTGTTTAACTTTTTTTCCCTCTTTATTTCATATACAATATACAGTAAATCAAGTTCTATACAAATCCATGCAAATCAACAGGTTATATTTATGGAACGAAGACTCGAGGGGATCGGAATCGAGATCTTTCAAACAGTAGAATTTCTATTTGAAAAATCCTTAGGGTTTGGATAAATGATAATGCTTGTGGGAGGGGTTAAGTCAATATATAGTTGGCAGGGCTGTAGTTGGGGATAATGTTTAGCTTGCAGATCATGTGCCTCTGCATAAGCATTGCAGTTTAACTAGGGTGCATGAGGACTTAATACTTGGGTATTAATAACCTTAAAGTCAAAGACCCCAGGGCCACTATGTTCCAAACAATGGGGTGTCTGGTGTTCCAAACAACTGACATTATGCAGGTCATAAGTCAGCAAAATATTCCTAATTAATATAGAACTATGATGATATACATAGATATATGAGAGGTATAAAGATATCTAGTAAAGAAAGGTTACTAAGTTTATTGCATATTGTTTAGGTTTAGATAAATAAATATCTAGTGAATCACATTTCACCTGATAACTTAGTTTCTTAGTTGCTAAGCAAGTCTGAGAAATGAGAAAAACAAGTGTGGAATTTAAAGTGCTATGTTTATAAAAGCTGTTTTGATAAATATACAAAAAACAATGTTGTATTGATACCACAGGCACTAGTCACATAATCAAATATTTTACATAATCGGTCTATATATGTATATAAAGATACTTACATATATAGACCGATTATGTAAAATATTTGATTATGTGACTAGCGCCTGTGATTAATAGTGTTGATAAATAAATAAAAAACAATGTTGTTTATAAAAACTGTTTTGATAAAAAAACAAAAAACAATGTAGGTGGCTTAATTTTTTAAATGCAAATATCATAGTTTCTCAGTTAGATTTTGGAAAACAAACTTTATTTCACCTAAATGAAACTAAAACTAACGGAACATATATCATATTAAATTGCTTTTTAAAGAAAATGCGGTTTTAATGGAAAACACTGATATGTTACTGATGTGATGAAATGAAAAATGAAAACTAGTAAAAAATATATATAATATTGTTACTATATTTTGGTTATTTAGTGTTTTTAATAATTTAACCTGTTTGAATGGAAAGTCATTTAATAGCATTTGCCACCAGTCTTAAGCACCAGGCCAGCTAGACCACTGTCCTGACCATTTAATTCTACAGATTCCTTAAACTTTTGTGGGTTATTTTTAAATATATATTCATTATTAATATCTCTTATCATTTGAATGGACAATCTGGACTAATTAGATACAGTAAAGTTAGATTTTTTAATATGTAAATGATTGTATTTACAGCAATAGTTTAGTAATGTAATACATGATGATTATGCAATAGTTGATTTCAAGAAACCTACCCATTTCATGGAAATGTATATTTAGAGTTAGACATATAAACAGGTATTCAATTGTGACCTATATTTTGCTCTTACCTAATAAATTGTAAACAAGTTAAATAAGTCTGTTTGTGTAATAATGTAGACAGGAAGTTTAAAAAACTTTAATGTCATTATATTTACTGGTAAGTTTTTTTTGTGGTTACAAGTAAACAATTTTTTAAAATAAACAAGTATTTTGTTATATACTGTACTGTATATAAAAAAGCTATCTTGATACAGGCACATTATGCCTCAAAAATGACTTTTGTAAATGTTCTTCTTTCTTTAGAAAGGACAGACTGTTAAATAATAGTTTTATTCCATGTTTCTTGTTTATGACCTGAAGAAAAAAGCATAGCTGAACTCTGGAACAGGACCGCATATTGCTGTGCATAAATCCGAATCCGTACCGGCTTTACATATTGTTTGTGCGACCTTTGAATATCTTTTCATATTATGCGAGCAGGTGGTCTTTAATTATCTAATCTCAATTTAATATAATCTGTTAATTTAAAAATCAGTCAAATTTACGGTATATTTGACCAGTTTTAAAAGAGACAGATTGGGTTCAATTGATACTACATGTATATTTTTTGAGGCCATATACTCGGATAATACTAAAAGATATTTAGATGTAGCAGAAACATTTTTAAATCGAAAATATGCGCCGCAAGCTGCGGTCCTGTTCTCTGGTTCCCAGTCATTGAATTTAAGAGCCAGAATTACAGTTTTGAATTTATTCTACTACATGCAGCTATATATTTAACTAAATTTTCTTAAAATTTACACTGGCCCGAACTAATTTTCACTGGCCATGGGCCACCGGGCCAGTGCTAAATTCGATGCTTGAGTTCCTATGGAAAAAAGTGCTGAATATAAATTATAATTGTTTGTCATTAAAGTAACAAAATATAAACAAAGTAATATTTTGACTTCAGAAATATAACTAAAAAGCAATAGAAGCAGATATATGGTATTTGACCAATGAGCAAATCTTTTGAAACTATAGCAGGACACTTAAAAAAGGGAAGCTTTTGAGGAATAAAAATAAAATCATTTTTTAGGCAGTCACAGGGGCCTTTAAGAAAGACTATTTATAATATATTTTGTTAATAAGGAGTTTTTTGTATTACTTGTATAATGCTTGTAGCCTGCAGTTATTTTCAGTGAACATTTTTAAACTTTTATAAATTTACAGTTTGTTGCATTGAATTTGGTAGCAATTAGCAAATATCATAATATGTGTTGTTGTTGTTATTATTAATTAAATAATTATCAAATATATAGTAAATACATAATAATAATTCTAGTTTAATTTTTGCTTATATGCTGTCGAAAGGTGAAACTTTAAAAAGAAACTGTGATTGTATTTTTCTGTATGGTATTTCAAATATAAGATTGTTTTATGTCAAGTGTTGAATGTAATAATTTAAGTGTTTTGTTGGTGAATGCAGTCAAGTACTATCCTAAATATGAGCGGAAAGAGTTGATTTATAATGTTGAGATTCAAATGTCAAACTTATTATCACATTGTCTAAGTTATATATATATATATATATATATATATATATATATATATATATATATATATATATATATATATATATATATAGAGAGAGAGAGAGAGAGAGAGAGAGAGAGAGAGAGAGAGAGAGAGAGAGAGAGAGAGAGAGAGAATTATAATGTTTCAGAAATAACAAACTCTATGTAAATTTGGAAGCGCTTTCAATGCTTTCTTCGCATATCTTCAGCCGAAACTTTAATCGTTAAAATTTCAAAGTTTCATATATATGTGTTTATTGACCTGACATATATAAGCATGTACATTTTATATCAAACTCGTTTTATGTTGGATGAAAATTTTTGTTGTTGTGTCTTTCCTAAAAGTCGTTCTGTAAAAGTTAAAGTACTGTCACTGTCAGATACAGTATGTTCAAGAAAAAACTTTTTAAAAAATGAACATTACCGATGGATTCTGAATGATATTTTTAGAAATTTCCATGGGTCATGTGGATTATTGATTATTTTAGCATAGTGAAATAATAAAAAAAAACACAATTATGGCAAAATGTAAAGTTATTTTGACTTTCACTAGTTTAAGGTCTTTATATACCATAGACATGCCACATCAGACAAAAGAAAAAAAATAATGAAGTGACTTATAACATTATAAATTTTTATAAGCCAGAGCTAGACTTTCATCTGTGCACTAGCCATTTACACTTAGACAGGCATAGTCACTGTTAAATAATTGACTTTTTGATCCAATGAATTTATCTATAATTCCAGTGTAAATTTAATGATTTTGATGTAAAAGTTTGATTTTTACCATTCCAGATTGAACACTACAGATGATGTATTGCGGGACTGTAGCATCAATGATGCTGTTTATCCTAGTGTTTGAACAAGTTTTGGCAAAAAAGGATTATAAATTCTATAATATCTCTCATGGACCTATGAAACACGAGACAGGAAGATAGTAAGTGCTTGAAATAATCACATTACCCCAATGCTTGGCAAATATATCATTCTAGAGAAGCGTTGCCGAGTGGTTAATGTGTCAGACTAGTAATCTAAGGATTGCTGACTGCATGGGTTCAAACCCTGTCTGGGAAAAGCCGTTGTTTCCTTAAGGAAGAAACTTTACATTCATTGCTTAGTTTTAGGTGGTTCCAGGAACAGATTTGAGAGTTTTTCAATAAGCTTATAGCTGCCAGTACAGTCAAACTAAAGTAAATTTGTATAAACTAAATATATCATTTTACTCTGTCTGTTATGTGTCTGTCTGTCTGTCTGTTTGCCTGTCTGTCTGTCTGTCTGTGAAGTTCATTCTGATCATATGAGCAAGATTAGGTATAACCTTCAGTTGAAGATTGCTGGTAGCCACAGAATGTTTCAACACAACCTGTGCAGACCAAGATCAGTAAGCTCATTTATGGTCTGCACTGTCCACCATTTAGTCTGTAAATATTTGAAATTTTCCCTAAAATATGATGAATGGTTTTGTCCAGATTGAAAGATGTAAAAACCAGTTTTTAGCTCGACTATCGGTGTCGGCGTCCGGGTCCAGATTTCAGATTAGAGTTTTGGTGCAGTAAAATATTTTTCACTATAACTTCTTTATTTCTTAAGGGATCAACCTCATACTTCAAATATATGTACCTTATCATCATCCCCATCTTATGTGACAAGGTTCATAACTCTAGCACCAATATTTTCAGATTTATTTCCCCTTGAATTTAGAATTTTCCGTAAAAATACTATTTTTTACTTTAACTTCTTTATTTTTGTCAAGGGATCAACCTCATACTTCAAATATATGTACCTTATCATCATCCCCATCTTATGTGACAAGGTTCATAACTCTAGCACCAATATTTTCAGATTTATCTCCCCTTGAACTTAGAATTTTCCTTAAAGAATACTATTTTTTACTGTTACTTCTTTCTTTCTTAAGGGATCAATCTCATACTTCAAATATATGTACCTTATCATCATCCCCATCTTATGTGACAAGGTTCATAACTCTAGCACCAATATTGCAAGAATTATCTCCCCGTAAACTTAGATTTTATACTAGAAAAATGTTTTTTTTACTATAACTTTTTTAGCTTTAAAGGTATCTACCTCAAACTTCAAATACTTATTCCTTAACATCAATTACATTTTATGTGACAATGTTCATAACTCTTGAAGCAATATTTACAGATTTATCTCTCTTTGAACTTTAGATTTTCTTTAAGAAATATTATAACTTCTTTACTTTTTAAGGTATCTACTTCAAACTTCAAATATATATTTCTTATCATTATACACATGTTGTGTGACAAGGTTCATAACTCTAGCGTGACTATTTCTAGAATTATTCCCCTTGATCTTGGAATTTATGTTAACAAATGTTATTTTTTTACTATAACTTAATACATAATTATACATAATTGATTTTTCTTTCATAATTTTGTCCTCACTGCATCCAGTATTTTATTAGTCGAGCTTCACTGTCTCCTGTGACAGCTCTTGTTTAAATGCGTACCAGTTGTTTTAAAAATCAAACACAACTTACACGGATACACTCAAATGGCCCAAGTGTAACTCGGATAGACTCAAGGTTGGTTTGTTTGTATGTACTGTTTACACGAGTGGCCAACCGTTTAAGTCATGTGTTGTGTGTGAGATGGCTTAAATTATGGAGTAAAAAAGTGTTGTCGAGTACCAGAATATCTCTATTACAAACTCAGTTTTAATTTAAGTGCACACCCTATAATCGGCTAAAGGGCATTAAATTCTCGACATTAAAAATAAAATTAAATGGTGGACATGTAGTCTGATAGGGATACCTGCATTATAAGTGACCTGTTTCAGAGGGGTACAACTCTATTGTAATCTAAGTCACAAGAACTATGAACAGAAAATAATTCAGATTTAATTTTTGAGCTAATTTAACAATTAATTTATATATGAATGCCATTTCTTATTTTTGTTTATTGGTAGTTGATACATATTTAATAGATTTATAAAATTATAATATTATACTTTCAGCATATATCAACCACAGTTTGGGGACCCAAAGTACTGTAGGTACTGCCCATTAGAGGCTGTGCTAAATAGTGAATATGATGATGCCCAGCAACCAAAGTGTCTAAAGAAATACCAAGGAAAAAACATTGCTGAAGAGATTTTACCCCAGGAGAAAGCTAGTTTAAATTATCCATTGTGTGACGAAGGAGATGTTCCTGGTAAGTCACTTTGATATAATTATAATTCTTATATAAGACCAGTGTCAAAGTGGTTAGAGTTACTGGACTGAATTTTTTCCCCTCTGTAGATTTGAACATATGATGAATTAAGCTAGCATGAACCATCCATAGAGGCAGAGCAGGCTCAAAACTGTCTCCTTACATAAACTTTTCATAATGGACAGTTTGAAGAACAGATGCTTGACAAATCCATTTAAGTAATTAAATAACTTACAAGTTAATTGTTGTTTTTAAATGAATCTTTGTTAGGTAGGTTATTTAATTACTTTTACACAGGGTGTGGACCACCACCAGAAATAAACAAGACAAAAAACCATGAGTGGGTTTGCGATCCAGGTTACAGTTTTGTTAATTACTCAGTGTATTTTAAGTGTGCACTTGTTTGTAATATTACTGAGAGGTTGGACTGGCAGTATTACTGCAATGAGTCGCTCCAGTGGGAAGTACAGCCAGCATCTGTGTGGCAAAAATGTGAAGGTATGTGAAAGTTAATTTATCATGCATATATGTTACCTGTGAAAAAAATGTTAGTATTTAGTGAATAATCATAGAGAACAGTTGTTATCTTGGGTATTAATTCAGCTTTTTGAAGAATAGTAGGTAGGGCTATCCTACACATATGGGCGCCTGCTTGTGTTTTTGGCGTAACAATCACTGCTAAAGTTTTGCGAGCAACATAATATCTCATTAACCACTAATTATATTTGTTGGCACATTTATTTGAGAGCATTATAGGAGAACAGTATCTAAGGCCCCTTCTAAGCTACTGAAGCTATTCACTTAAAACTTCATACATCACTTTCTGATCATAGCTAGAGGTCACTTTCCAAGACCCATAACATGTACATGTATGTCATGTACATTATTTGTATCTACATAGGAGTACAAAAAAGCCATAATGGCTGCAACTATTTTGTAAACATGTTGTCTTTGTAAAGAAATAATGATGGAAGGATTTTAACAGCAGCATGCCTCCAGATTCATAATTATTTAAATATATTGAAAAGTAAAATATTGTCAAGAGAACAAAGAAAGTCATTTACAGACTGCAAACAGCACTTTAAATCCATGTAATTTACCAAAAAGAGGTTAAAATATTCTGAAAGAGCCCTTAATGTGTTAGTAACATAGTAGAAATATTGTGATAAATACTGGAAAATCAGTCATTAATCACATAGAACATGTAAATTATTTCTTGAATCTTGAATCTTTTTACTTTTCTTAAACTCTTAGTTCATTTTTCTCAATTTTGATTTTGCCCTAAAATATTTTGGTTTATCTGGAGGCATGCAGCAGTAAATAAGTAACATAGGCAGCTTCTCTCTGTTTATTGATATGCTACTCAACATAACACAAAGGTCAATTTTTAAACTCTGCATGCCGGTTAATGCCCTGCAAAATTTAAAAAAAAATTGTCATGTTAAAACAATGTATTATGTATCTGAACTTCAAGTCAAGTGATTGCAGCCTCTGACAATTCAATCAGGGATTAAATGTTGGCTCATTGGTCTACAGTGGTGGGTTTATATGGTTTGTGTGTCGGTTGGGGTGTGACATGCATTCCGTGATGTGCTAGATTTTCCCTGTGCAACTGTCGGTTACAAATTTGAAAAAGTTTGTAACAAAGTAATTG
Source organism: Ruditapes philippinarum (assembly GCF_026571515.1). Lineage (NCBI taxonomy): Eukaryota > Metazoa > Mollusca > Bivalvia > Venerida > Veneridae > Ruditapes > Ruditapes philippinarum. Next base: position 67,023 of record NW_026862612.1, read on the forward strand.
TTTTGAAGTTTATGAAGAGTAAACAAAAACTGACTGAAACTTGAGTTACCATTTGAAGTTAAACACAAAAACAAATATTATTTACAAGATTTCCAATTGAAATATATACATTATCTACACAACAGGAAAATAAATATATAATGTTTTTGTGAAAGCAATGTGAAATGATAGTGTTTATGTTAAAAGATACTGAATTGGTGTCATGAATGATGTCTTTATATTGTTTGTTTTTTTTTCAGCCCCTGTAATTGAACCTGAAATCATTGAACCTGAAAGTAAGTATTAATATTGTATTAACTATATTTTGTCATGATGATGATTATTTAAAACGTATTTATTTTTTAAAAGTTCTTGCAATTTGTATTTATTAATTATTATAACACCCTAAAGCACCTACAACAGTATTATTTGCCTTAGTTTTAAAATGCCTTCTGTACACCACAACATTAATAATTCAGTATGAATTGACATATTGCTAAAAAACCCTTATATTTTAACATTTTCATACGCCTGTTTAAAAACGGGTTGTTTTACAGTTTTCCCCCTTTGGGGGAAGTCGTTCGGGCTGCAGCGTCCAATTTTTGTAAGGAGCAATTATCTCCTATACACATGGAGGAATTTTAATGAAACTTCATTGAAGTGTTCACCACTGAGAAACTGTGTCAAGAATATGAGTCAGGTCTCTAGGTCAAAGGTCAAGGTCACAATTAGAGGTCATAAAAAAACGCACAGAGCAAAACTTCTTCATGCGTAGGGGGATTTCAATATAACTGGCACAGATGTTCACCATAATGTGAGGTGGAGTGTCATAATTTAGGTCCCTGCTGCCAAGGTTAAGGTCATACATGGGGGTTAAAGTTCAGATAAAAATACAAAAATGTGTATTTAGACCATTTAGTCCTCATTTATTGAGGGATTGAAACACAAATGGTCATTATCATAACTACTCAGGTGTGAAACATGTAATTTAGGTTAATAAATGCAAGGGCAAGGTCACAAAACTTCTACATGCATAGAGGGATTTCAATATAACTTGGCACAAATGTTTATCATTGTGACGCTTATTGCGCACATAATCCAGGTCCCAACTACCAAAGTCAAGGTCTCATAGAGTGGTCAAAGTTTGTGTACAGGGACCATTTAGTCATTATTTATTGATGGATTGTAACACAAATGATAACTGTCATGACTACAAATGTGACACATGTAATTTAGGCTAATATTTTCAAGGTCAAGGTCAGTATAAATGATAAAATATCCAGGTATTTTCCGGATATTGCCCAGCACAAATCTCCTTTTTGCATATCTGCAATGCCCATATCTCTGTCAAATGCTTTTGTGACAGGCCTATTTTGTGACAATGTTGCCCTTGTTATATTTAGAGAATGGATATCTCAGATTAATAACAGACGGTTTCATATTTAATCTTTTACAATATCCTGCAAAACTTAGATTTATTTTGCCTTTAATAAGGGTCATTTGCACACCTGTGTATTATACATTCATTGTGTATCACAGTATGACCTATCTGGACATCTATTTTGCAGGGAGGAGTAAATCATTAGATTTTCTAAGTGAGAGTCTTTTTGTCCATTCCTGAGAATTACTTTTATATTATGAAACATTATATGAAATACAATGATTTTTAGATCATTTTTAGCTCGACTATTCGAAGAATATGAGAGCTATTGTAGTCACCCCGGCATCGGCGTCCACGTAGGCGTCTGCGTTGGTTAAAGTTTTTTGTAAAGTCAAATATCTCAATCATTGCTTGAGATATTCAATTGAAACTTACAATACTTATTTATAGTAACAATGTACATCAGATTGACAAGTTGAATAACTCTGCCTACAATATTGACAGAATTATGCCCCTTTTTAACTTAGAAATTTTGGTTAAAGTTTTTTTTGTAAAGTCAAATATCTCAATTATTGCTTGAGATATTCAATTGAAATTTACATTACTTTTTGATAGTAACAATGTACATCAGTTTTCAAAATTGCATAACTCTGTCTGCAATATTTGCAGAATTATTTTCCCATTTGAAACTTAGAAATTTTGGTTAAAGATTAAAGGTCTTCAAAGATATTTACTTGAAACTTTATACATGTACTTAGGGTCATAATTGGAGGGTCATAATTGTATGTCACTGACGGAGTTCCATAACTCTATCTTGCATTTAGGCTGATTCATCTCCCCTTTTCTTCTTAGTCTCTTGGTTAATGTTTACATGCAAGTTTTACATATCTCAATAACTATTAAAGATATTTATTTAAAACTTCACATATGCATTTAGGGTCATAATTGTAGGTCACTGACCAAGATCCATAATTCTTTCTTACATTAAGGCTGATTTTTCTCCCCTTTTTCAACTTAGAAATTCATGGTAAAGTTTTGCTTGTAAGCTGTTATCTCCATAACTACTGAAGGGTTTGTGCCTTTTTTGGGACAATCTTATGTATTCATAATAATAAAGCAGTGATTTACTTGATAAAACATTTTAATAACAAGCCTTTGTACCTTTTCGGTCAATATTATGTATTCATAGGTAATTAGCATTATTATGCTCAATAATGACCCTTGTGACAACTTTTGGAATAGTCGAGCCAATACTGTCCTACAACAGTTCTTGTTATTTGTCACTATATATTTGGCTTGCATTTTTATATTTTATGTAATTCGTTTCTTTTGATATTTCAGTTTATTGGTTGTCAAAATATAATATTATTTAAACATGATTTTGTATTTCACAGGTACTGATAAGCTTGTCATCATGGTAGTAGCTTTAAGTGGTGGATTGGTTGTAATAATTGCAATAGCTGTATTTTTTTCCTGCCTATATTATGAAAAAATTAAAAGAGCCAGATCTAGGGAAAATAGTATGTAGAACAATTTGTTTATTCAATTCCATTATAAGTTTTAAATTTTGAAAGCACCTGTAACAAATATTATGATGTTTATACATTGTAAAGTACAATACTGAATTCAATTTTACTAGTACACAGCTGTCAAAACTATATTGGATGATGCAATAGCCAAGTCTGATATAGATTTTGAGGTTGTGTAGGAGTCCAAAATAACCAGTATTGTTGCCAACCAATTGTTTAAAGACCTCTTTAATTCACACATACATTTTTTGACATTTTACTTCAATTTCAGTAAAAATTTGATAGAGGTTTTGGAGTCTGAAAGTGAAAATGAGCAGGGCTAGACAAATTTTTTGGGAGTAACTCGTCCTGCAGGGCGAGTAGCTCAGAATTTTTACTTGTCCTGCTGCAATATGTACTTGTCCTACAGTTCACTAAAAACCACACAGTAGATTAGATGATGCTTAAAGAGCAGGAGTTAATAAAACTGCGTTAGCCCTACCTAGCCTAGGCAGTTTTATATTGCACCCCCATCCCACTCCAAAGACCAACTGATAGATTGGACAAGAGTGTACAGAATGGATAGAAAATGGAGAAGATCACATTTATAACTACATATGATCTTTCCATTCTGGTAAACAGATATATAACTCAAATGAAAATAACCTACCTTTCAATAATGTCCATATTATGTTATACCCCCTGGCGTCCGTCTGTCTGTCTGTCCGCACTCACAGGAGAGTAATTATGTGGCTAGAGGGACAATAGGTTCTCTTTGATGTCATTCATTCCGTAATGCTTTTATGTGGCTATTTTCTTTTGCGTGGCTAAAAAGAACAATAGAGAAAACAATAGAGTAGCCACATAATTACTGTCCTGTGAGAACGTCCGTACGTACGTCTGTCCGTCCGTTAGCATTTTGGTTTCCGGAGCATAACTTAAGTTCCATTTGGCCCACAATGTTCAAACTTCATAGGATGATTGTCCATATTGGGTAGAAGACCCCTATTGATTTTGGGGTCAAAAGGTCAAAGGTCAAGGTCAGTATGACCTTAAAATTGAAAACAGTTTCCGAAGCATAACTTAAGTTCCATTCACCCACAATGTTGAAACTTCATAGGATGATTGTCCATATTGGGTAGAAGACCCCTATTGATTTTGGGTCACAAGGTCAAAGGTCAAGGTCACTATTACCTTGATACTGGAAACAGTTTCCGGAGCATAACTTAAGTTCCAATTGACCCACAATGTTCAAACTTCATAGGATGATTGTCCATAGAAGGAAGAAGACCCTATTGATTTTGGGGTCAAAAAGTCAAAGGTCAAGGTCACTATGACCTTAAAACTGAAAACAGTTTCCGGAGCATAACTTAAGTTCCATTTGACCCACAATGTTGAAACTTCATAGGGTGATTGTCCATATTGGGTAGAAGACCCCTATTGATTTCGGGGTCACAAGGTCAAAGGTCAAGGTCACTATTACCTTGATACTGGAAACAGTTTCCGGAGCATAACTTAAGTTCCATCTGGCCCACAGTGTTCAAACTTCATAGGATGATTGTCCATATTGGGTAGAAGACCCCTATTGATTTTGGGGTCAAAAGGTAAAGGGTCAAGGTCACTATATCCTTAAAACCAAAAACAGTTTCCGGAGCATAACGTAAGTTCCATTTGGCCCACAATATTCAAACTTCATAGGATGATTGTCCATATTGGGTAGAAGACCCCTATTGATTTTGGGGTCACAAGGTCAAAGGTCAAAGTCACTTTTACCTTAATACCGAAAACAGTTTCTAGAGCATAATTAAAGTTCCAATTGGCCCACATAATTCAAACTTCTTAGGATGATTGTCCATATAAGGTAGGAGACCCCAATAGATTTTGGGGTCACAAGGTCAAAGGTTAAGGTCATTATTAATAACTTAAGTATTAATCAACCTACAGCTGTAAAATTTAATAGGATGAACAGCGAATTCACATGTCTTACAAATGCTTCATCCTTACTAAAAAAAAAACACTTTCGGGCATATAATGCTCTGCCTAGCGGTGCTCTTGTTAGGGATTGAAAAACAAAAAACACAATGCTTAAAAAATATAGATTTCTAACATATTCTGACTCATTTTTCTTTTTTGAAGACACTGTTTAACTTTCTCCTCCCTGGCCAAACATTTGCCGAATATTTAAAAAATATTTTGTGAACAAATTTTTGTATATCTAAAGATATTGTTTATGTGACGTAAATTATCAAATTAAAAGGAATTATGGCAAAATGAAAATTTATATTTCCTCTAACCTGTTCACCCACTATATACCTTTAGATGGGCATAATGTCACTTTAATATACATAAACTACCGTACATACTGTTTGGTCTTAGAAGTTGAAGTAGGAATATAGAGAAATTTAGTTATATTAAGTGTACATGCATAGGAACAGCAGAAAATATAATGATTTTCACTTTAACTCCATTTTGTAGGAATTTCCCCTTTTCCATTGAACAATGTGTGTTAAAGTACTATTAGTTTTGACTTAAATAAAGATAAAAGATCCAAGCATTGTTTCCTCTATTGCATTTTGGTTATACCTTCTTTTTTTTAGTGGCGATGACGGAAATGGTAGAAATGAATGGAGTGATAGGTATGTCTTGTGTTATATTAATGTTAAAATTACAGTATCAATTTTTACCTCATTTGAGCATTATCAAATATGACCAGAAATAATTTATTGGTCACATGTTAATTCAGAATATAGGTTTACCATTAATATATGGGAAATAACTCTACTTGGTTTAGAATTAAATCACATATTTATTTAAATTTGCTCATGACATAATTACAATTGGCTCCATTTAGGGGTCAACAGAGCTAAAAATAGAAAAACCTTTAAAACATCTTCTACTACTAAATTAAATGATGGATAATCACCAAAATTTGTCTGTAGCATTTTAAGGCACATGTCTCCTTGTACAGAACTAATTGATAGATGATCACCAAATTTTGTTTGTTTTTTACACCTTTTCCCAACAGTATTTCAGTCATATAGGCGGGTAGTTTCCTAACCAAATTTTGTCTGTAGAATACTTAGGTAGTCTTTTATCAAGTTTGCTCATATTAATTTGATTAGCCCCTTTAACCCATTACCTCATATATATGCGAAACAACGCACTTTCGACTAGACCCCCCCCCCCTTTTTTAAGCCTCAAAGAGTGAAAAAATGTCCTATTTGGGCCCCAAACACATGTTTTCGTTTGAAAAATGTTGCTAAAAAAATTGAGCACTTTTTCGGTGCCGCCCCCCATCCAAAAGATACATCAGGGGGTTGCCAGAAGGGGGATGTGCCCCCTTCTGTTAGGGGGGTTTGAAGGCGGGCGGAATCCCCCTCATCGCCAAGAAAATTTTGGACTTGTGAGAGGCTAAAAATGACCCCAGGTCGATCATAATGTAATGTGTAACCGACGCTGAAAAGCCTTTGACTCTATCTCAATCCCTTGAGAAGATGCAGCACCAAAAACAGCACTAAAAAGGTTAAAAAGGCAATGGTCCAGTCAACATTTGTGCCAAGTTTGATTAGTATTGAAGTATTTTTCATAGTTTCATAGCAGTTTAAACTTGTAACAGGAGGCTTTTCAGTGAAAACGGCCATTTATCACAATATGCTCCTGGAGGAAAGGGTTAAGGGGCAGCTAAAGCTAAAAATAGAAAAACCTTTGAACATCATCATCTCATACTTAAATAATTGATTGATAATCACCAGACTTTGCCTGTAGCATTCTTAGTGGCCCTATTGTTTATTATGAAGAAAAAGAAAAAAAACAATCAGTGTTGTGGAAGTATATTACTAGAGGGGCAAGTTAAAGTTGATAATTTCACTGTTTAGAATTTAAGCCCCTTACATTGTTTCGGTGAAATACAAGCATGCACAGTACTGGGTACCAACTTGATGAAGTGACGTTGCAAATGACGGCGCATTGTATTATTATTTGGCGCGCTTTTCATTCAGTATTATGTTTAATGTCATTTTAAAATGTTACAATGCATATAATAAAAAGAAAATTTGTTTAGTTTCCTGTAAGATCGAAATATATTTTACCTTGTTGCTGCGCCACTCGTGAAATATACCTTTTGGTGCTCACTTGTTGAAATATATTCCGATCTTACACTGAACTAAAGAAATATCCTCTGTATATTTTCACGAGCCAGTAAAGCAAGTCAAAATATATTGAGTTTTATCATTTTGAGTGAAAATGTTTTCCATATTTCTTGACCAAAATAATACCTTTTTATTAATTTGCCATCAAGAAAAAACACAAAACTGTTTAGGAAAATCCTAATTATGCCCCCACTTCGAAGAAGAGGGGGTATATTGCTTTGCACTTGTCGGTCCGTCGGTCCGTAGACCAAACGGTTTCCGAGTGATAACTAAAGAACCCTTAGGCCTAGAAACTTCAAACTTGGTATGGTGATTGTTCATGACCAGTAGATGACTCCTATTGATTTTGGGGTCAAGGGGTCAAAGGTCAAGGTCACATTGACCTTGAATGCAAAAACGGTTTCCGATCAATAACTAAAGAACCCTTAGGCCTAGGAACTTCAAACTTGGTATGGTGATTGGTCATGATCAGTAGATGACCCCTATTGATTTTGGGGTCAAGGGGTCAAAGGTCAAGGTCACATTGACCTCTTAGGTAAAAACGGTTTCCGATCAATAACTAAAGAACCCTTAGGCCTAGGAACTTCAAACTTGCTATGGTGATTGGTCATGACCAGCAGATGATCCCTATTGATTTTGGGGTTAAGGGGTCAAAGGTCAAGGTCACATTGACCTTGTAGGTAAAAACGGTTTCTGATCAATAACTAAAGAACCCCTAGGCCTAGGGACTTCAAACTTGATATGGTGATTGGTCATGATCAGTAGATAACCCCTATTGATTTTGGGTCAAGGGGTCAAAGATCAAGGTCACATTGACCTTGTAGGTAAAAACGGTTTCCCATCAATAACTAAAGAACGCTTAGGCCTAGAAACTTCAAACTCGGTATGATAATTAGTCATGACCAGCAGATGACCTCTATTGATTTTGGGGTCAAGGGGTCCAAGGTCAAGGTCACATTGACCTTGTAGGTAAAAACGGTTTCTGATCAATAACTAAAGAACGCTTAGGCCTAGGAACTTCAAACTTGGTATGATGATTGGTCATGACCAGTAGATGACCCCTATTGATTTTGGGGTCAAGGGGTCAATGTCATATTGACCTTGTACTTAATGACGGTTTCTGACCAATAACTCAACAACTCAAGTTGCCTCGGTTGATATTTTTATATTAAACTAATACACATTTGAAGGTCTGATGTAATATAACAACTTGGCTGTCATTAATGAGGCCTACATGATTCATAAAATTTATGCATATATTATTTGGTAAGATTTGTAATAACTTAAATTGCTGCACACAACCTATGGGGTCACAATAATTATTACCTTGTGACTAGTCATGACCAGTAGATACTAGATAACCCTTATTAATTGTTTGTTCACTGGGTCAGAAGTCATGCATAATAACCTGATCACATGACTAATTGGCTGCCGATAGGGGGCATACATGTTTTACAAACATATCTTGTTAAATTCTAATTTAACGGGATGCAGTAATTGCTTATTTGTCAGCAGAAAATATAATGATTTTCGTTTGAACTCCATTTTTGAGGAATTTCCCCAATTTCATTTAAACCACTCATCTATTGCTGTATACTTATTATAGTTTAAAAACAAATTTGAGTCATCTACGTGTGTTTAAGTACTGGTAGCTTTTACTCAAGCAAAAATCCAAACATTGTTTCTTATATAGTATTTTGTTGTTTTTTATTTGCAGTCGGGTTAAATAATGCAAGACTTGATATCAATGAAGGGAATGAAGAGACAGGTAAGTCTTCTGTTATATAAATTATAAAATTACGAGTCCCATCTTAACCTCATGATATATTTGCCTGAATATTAAATATGACCAAAAATAATTTTAGTGACATTTTGGTTCACCACAGAGGACTAATTAGGTTTGCCATCAATAACTTTACTTGGTTTAGACTGAAATCACATTTTTATGAAAATCCACGTTATTGGGCAATATTCTGTATATCAGGATATGCTATCACTATAGTGCAGTTATGGGTTAGCTGGCATTAAATTATGTACTAAGTAGTTAACACTTTACTGCATATTAAATTGATGATGTATAAGTCAATTGTTTTCACTATAATATCATGAAAGATCATTGGGGTCAAAGACACTAAAGATAAATAAATAATGTTAACGACTAATTTGTCATAAAGTTATAAGTAAACTTGTGCATATATACTTGTAATTATCCAGATGAGCAGTAAAAGGGCCATAATCTCCTCTTTAAAAAAAAAAACAAGAAAATAAAACAAACAATAATATTTAGGAAAATTCAGTGATGAGGATAGGGTTATTGTCCCTCCGCCTCTCCGAAGAAAAAAGTGGGATATAGAAAAAGGTAGGGCTGTGCATTGCCATTTTTTTCTGTCACGATACATATCACGATATTTGTTTTTCAAAACGTTGCGATTCACGATATGTATTGCATACTTTGAAGAAATGCGATGCATATTGCGATTCTTATGTTGCGATGCGATACGTATCACGATACTGACTTTTAGACTTAGTATATAAAAAATTGGCCATTTGTTTACAGCATAATTACGAATATAATATAAAACTATTACAATAACAAAAAAATAAACTCTTTAACTTGTTGTTATAACTTGGTTTCCGATTTTGATCTTTTAACAATTTACTTTTCTGATTACTTGAGGATTAAAGGTATTTTTAATTAAACCATAACAGCAAATGGATATCTACTAGCTATTCTATAATTATGGCAGTTTAACAATTTCAGTCTTACAATGCACCACTAAAGATTTTTCCTGTGAAAAAAATAGTAACAAGTGATCTACAATTAGGTCAACAACTGTGAAAATAACAGTTTATAAGTTTCAGTCTCAGTTTTCTCAAAAGATTTGTGCTCAACCCCAGAGTAATTTATTTTGATTTTGCAAACACTCCACGTCCATTCCACATTATACAACACTGTCTCATGGTTCCCCAAAAACTACAATTTTCCCAAAACTCGTGACTTATATGACCAGGGAGGATTGACTGTAATTTCCCCGTCTACATATTTTGCAGTCTTCATGTTTTCTTGTTGTTTTTTACGGGAAAATGATGTCAACGGAAATGAAAGTATAAATACGTGACGAATATCATATGGGGATGTTGTCATCATCACTATTTTAATCCGACATTTAAGTGCTACAAAATAAAATTCATGTTTGTAGGTTATTTTTCTTGAAATCGCACAGATCTCTAATTATGTTTTTATTATAAACAAGTTCAAAGAACACCAGCCCATTTACATGCAATTGATAAAACTTGGTTAGTAACCGTTAAATGAGTGCGGACATGGGGAAGCGAGATGACAACGATGGTATGATAATAGTCGCGCTTGTTTATTGTTTTCATCTGAGCTATTTTTCTTTCTTCAGTCTGTCAAAAATACGTTTGTCCTTATATTCCTGGAAGATATTGTTAGTGTATTGCGATACCTTCCCGCTGTATCGATACATCGCGAGGTGAAATATGTATTGCATCGCAATATATTGGAATTTGGAATTTCATTACAATGCATACATCGGGGACAAGACAGATCGCGATGAATCGATGCATCGATGAATCGTTACACCTCTAGAAAAAGGCTCTGTCCCTAAGTCTGTCTGTCCGCACCACTGAACAGGGATAGAGGGCCATCTAACTGTAAACAGAACAAAAGAGATCAATAGTGTTCATTGCATAACAATAGAGTAAGGGGCCATATGCCCTCTATTAAACAATAGAAAATAACAAAAGAAATGGCCCTTTATTCCATTTTGGCCGGATGTCCGTCCGTCTGTGTCTGTGCAAACATTTGATATTTATGAGCTTCATTCTGTAGTTAAATAAGAACAAAAACTCATAAGATTCAAATTTAGAGCTATTTTTTTTGTTTTTATGAGCTAAATTCAGATCAAAGGAATAGTCACATAAGTACCATTTTGTGAGTACGTCTGTCCGTCTGTCACATTTTCGTGTCCGGTCCATAACTTTGTTATTTATCAAAGGAATCTAAAATAACTTGGCACAAATGTTTGTTATAATGAGACGATGTGTCATGCACAACAACCAGACCCCTACCTCCAGGGTCAAGGTCGCACTTGCTCATTCATGGTCAACATTGTCTATTTGAGGGTGTATGTCGTGTCCGGTCCATAACTTTCTTATCTTTGATGGGATTTTGTAAATACTTGACACAATTGTTCACAATAATAATGAGACTATGTGTCATGCGCAAAAACCAGTCACCTACTTCCAAGGTCAAGGTCACACTTGGAGGTCAAAGATTAACATAGTCTGTTACAAGGTATATTTTGTGTCCGGTCCATAACTTTTTCAAAGATCAAAGGATTTTGTTAATACTTGCCACAAATAGTCACTATAATAAGATGAGGTGTCATGTGCAACACCTGCATTCTTACCTCCAAGTTCAAGGTCAGACTTAGAGGTCAAAAGTTAACATAGTCTGTTTTAGGGTATATTTTGTGTCCGATGTAGAACTTCTTCGGGAATTTGAATCTAAACACAAATAGTCATAGTAATTAGACGATATGTCAAGTACAACACCTGCACCCCTACCTCCAATGTCAAGGTCACTCTTAGAGGTCAAAGGTTAACAGAGTCTGTTATATTGTATATTTTGTGACCCGTCTATAACTTCTTCTAAGATCATGGGCTTTTGAAAATACTTGGCACAAATAGTCAAAATGATAAGATGATCTGTCATGAGTAACACATGTGTCCCTACCCTCAAGGTCAGGGCCACACGTAGAGGTCAAAGATTTTCATAGTCTGTTATAGGGTATATGTTGTGTCCAGTCCATCACTTTTTCGTAGATCAAGGGATTTTAAAAATACAATAATAAGACGATATATCAGGCGCAAAGCATGGGTGTTTACCTCTAAGGTCAAAGATTAACATAGTCTGTTATAGGGTATATTTTGTGTCCAGTCCATCACTTTTTCGTAGATCAAGGGATTTTAAAAATACAATAATAAGACGATATATCAGGCGCAAAGCATGGGTGTTTACCTCTAAGGTCAAAGATTAACATAGTCTGTTATAGGGTATATGTTGTGTCCAGTCCATCACTTTTTCTTAGATCAAGGGATTTTAAAAATACAATAATAAGACGATATATCAGGCGCAAAGCATGGGTGTTTACCTCTAAGGTCAAAGATCAACATAGTCTGTTATAGGGTATATTTTGTCTCCAATCTGTTATAGGGTATATTTTGTGTCCGATCTATAACTTCTTTATAGTTCAAGGGATTTTAAAAATACTTGGCACAAATAGTTACAATAATAAGACAAAATGTCATGCACAACACCTTCACCCCTACCTTCAAGGTCAAGGTCACACTTAAAGGTCAAAGCTTAACATGATAGATTTTTCAATTCCATTTACATTTTTATTCTTTAATAAATTTATTGTTGCATTTACAGATCTAGCATTGATCATAATTTTGGACTGATAGTCCTGAGATTCATACCTCAATCTTTTGAAATAGCACAATTTTTTGGCTTCATATGAAACTTTCCCGAGTTGGGGGACATTGAAATTCTTGTTATAACTAGACTTAATGTTTTGATTATTTTCATGTTTTGCAAGTTCAAATATAAACAATACACAACAACACTCAGGGTTTTTGGTGTTTGAAAGACTCTATCTTAAAGAAATGTAATGCATGATCATATTTGAAGTATTACTTTGTGCTGAACTGAAAGCTGTGTTAGATAAAGATAAGTTTGTAAAATTTAATGCTTAGCCTGCTGACATCAACTGTATCTACCTATATCTATGTTACCAGTGCAGACCAAGATCAGCTGTTACATCTGTATAGTCGGATCATGGTCTGCACTGTTTGCTATACAGTCTGTATATATTTTTAAAATATTCCTAAAACTGAATGAAAGATCTTGTTCAGATTGAATAATAGACAGGTCTTAATTTTCATATTTAGCATATGGTAAGAGTTAATTAATGGTGCATCTCAGCAGTATTTTCCCTATTTTTCTATCTTTAGTAGTAATACATTCATTTTTTAGCTGATCCTTTTACACCAGAAAGTGATTTGGAAGGTGGCAGTCAGTCAGGTAATAGATCTCCTAGTAGAGCTGAAAGTTTATCTGGTTCTACAAGAAGCTCAGACACTGAAGATGATGAGGGCAGTACAGATGATGAAAACACCAAATTAATAATGCCACATCCTTCAGGTAATATTGAAAACTATTGATTCACAGCAGATCTTGTAGCCCCCCTTTGCCACCCCCACACCCCTGCAAAACACTGAGGAGGTATATTTCTTAACTGTTAAATTCCCTTTTTTTGAGAAATAAAAAGATCAGCACTAAAATAAATGTATACTTGAAGCATATTTAAATTTACCACAAGATACTTCTGACAAATTTGTCTTAGAAGTTTAAAGTGTGTGTCCTTTATAAAAATTGGGTCAGTCAGTGTTTAACCTACATACCTCCAAATCAGCAAAATATTGCTAGAAAATTAGACTTTTGAAAAATATACAAAGAGTTTTAAAAAAGTAAAAAAGATTCTATATTTAAATAATGATTTACATGTTTTGTGCAATTACTGAATGTCAGATTTTGAAGTATTCATCACCATATTTCTACTGCGTGACTATAGTAGTAAGAACTATTTTTGCATATTTAAACATCTTTTTGGTAAGTTATGTGGATTGAAAGTGCGATTTTCAATGTATAAAAATAAGTTTCTTTTGTTCCCTTCAGACTTCCCAAATACTTCGGTCCGACGGACATGTCCGATAAATTTTGATCAGGTCCGACAATTTTTTATTCCGGATCGGTCCGATTGTCCGGTTTTTATCCAAGCCACATGTATACAAAATGGCGTCGCTAAAGGTGCCAAACCTGGGAAAAACAAAATCTACGTCAGAAGAGTGCGCAGAACAGCAATAAAAGGATGAAAAGTCTTTAAGAATAGACCTGAGACAAAATTTAATGAAAAATGGAAGCAGAACCATGAATCATGGAGGAGATGAAAATGTTCCGATTTTGATGGCGGAAAAAAAAGTGTCTTAGAAATACAAACTCAAGTTTCTCTTTGATTTTGATCAATTTTAGTTGGTCCGACAGATTATGTTTCGGTCCGACAGATTTTCATGGTTTGTCAGACCGAATGTCTGACAATTTTTAGCTCACCTGTCACAAAGTGACAGGGTGAGCTTTTGTGATCGCTTTTCGTCCGGCGTCCAGCCGTCGTCCGTCCGTCGTCCGTCCGTAAACTTTTACTTTAAATGACATCTCCTCATAAACCACTAAGCCAATTTCATCCAAACTTCACAGGAATGTTCCTTTGGTGGTCACCTTTAAAAATTGTTCAAAGAATTTAATTCCATGCAGAAGTCTGGTTGCCATGGCAACCGAAAGAAAAAACTTTAAATATCTTCTTTTAAAAAACCATAAGAGCTAGAGCTTAGATATTTGGCATGAAACATCTTCTAGTGAGTGTCTACCAAGTTTGTTCAAATAAAAGCCCTGGGGTCAAAATTGGCCCTGCCCCGGGGGGTCATTGATTTTCCCTATATGCATATAGTAAAAACTTTAAATATCTTCTTTTAAAGAACCCAAAGAGCTAGAGCTAAGATATTTAGCATGAAACATGTTCTCATGGGTGTCTACCAAGTTTGTTCAAATAAAAGCCCTGGGGTCAAAATTGGCCCTGCCCCAGGGGGTCATTGATTTTCCCTATATGCATATAGTAAAAACTTAAAAAATCTTCTTTTAAAGAACTCAAAGAGCTATGGCTAAGATATTGAGCATCAAACATGTTCTAATAGGTGTCTACCAAGTTTGTTCAAATGAAAGCCCTGGGGTCAAAATTGGCCCTGCCCCAGGGGGTCATTGATTTTCCCTATATGCATATAGTAAAAACTTAGAAAATCTTCTTTTAAAGAACCAAAAGAGTTAGAGCTAAGATATTTAGCATGAAACATGTTCTAATAAGTGTCTACCAAGTTTGTTCAAATAAAAGCCCTGGGGTCAAAATTGGCCCCGCCCCGTGGGTCATTGATTTTCCTTATATGTGTATAGCAAAAACTTAAAAAATCTTCTTTGAAAAAACCCAAATAGCTAGAGTTAAGATATTAAGCATGAAACATCTTTTAGTGTGTGTCTACAAAGTTTGTTCAAATAAAAGACCTCGGGTCAAAATTGGCCCTGCCCCGGGGGTCATTGATTTTCTTTATATGTGTATAGCAAAAACTTAAAATCTTCTTTGAAAAAACCCTAGAGTTTAGATATTAAGCATGAAACATCTTCTAGTAAGTGTCTACAAAGTTTGTTCAAATAAAAGCCCTGGGGTCAAAACTGGCCCGGCCCAGGAGTGTCATTGTTTTTAACTATATGTGTATAGTAAAAACTTTTAAAAAAATCTTCTTTTAAAAAGCCCAATGAGCTAGAGCTTAGATGTTTAGCATGAAACATCTTCTTATGGGTGTCTACCAAGTTTGTGCAAATAAAAGCCCTTGGGTTAAATTGGCCCTGCAGCGTTGGGGGGGGGATGGGGGTTGGGGGGCCTATATACAGGTGAGCGACCTCAGGGCCATCATGGCGCTCTTGTTTTTCAACTTTCGGGAAGTCTGTCCCTTTACAATATTTTAACTTTTGAATAAATTTTTAAAATTTTCATGAAAATTAGCATGGATCTGGAGGCATATTGCTTTAGATTCTGTTGTTATTGTTGTTTTCAGTCAAACCTACTGTGAGCATTATACAATTTGAGGGTGGAGAAAGAAAGAAGAGCATACCTTGGCAAGGAGACATATACTCAATAGAACGAGGTTTGCTTAAACAGTGTTATTTGTACGAAAATATGAAAAATTTTAGTAAACCAATGAAAATTAGTGAAACAAATGTATCATTGACTTTTTAATGCCCCTTGGATTCAGGAGATATTTGTTGTTGTATCATGTACACACTGCTTCCGAGAAAGATGCAGTTCATAATACATGAACATGGTGAATGTTACTAAGAAACAATGGAAATTTTTCAAGGGAATCTTTGAAATAAGCACCTTCTGGTATAATAAATAGGGAGTCAAGATTACAATGGAGGATTTTCTTGATATTGTCAATGTATAGCAACACAAAACTTAACATATTGTCACAGAAATGGTTATGCCAGAAATGGTTATCAAACATTTATGTTTTGCAGAGAATAAGAGATTAATACACAGCAGAGTAGGGTCGGAAGGTGATAATCAGCCCACAAAATGAATAATGGCCCGAGGGCTTCAGCCCGAGGCCATTATTCATTTCAGGGACGATTATCACCTAATGGCACAACTATGATGTGTATTAATGTATTTAATACAATTGGTAGATCTAATAGTAGCATTTTTATTATGCCCCCGCCATGTAATGGCCGGGGCATATAGTGTTACCCTGTTCCGTCATTCTGTCCTTCCGTCATTCTGTCATTCCTTCATCATCAGTTTCCGTTCATTATCTTAGTAACGGTTGCACACATTCAACTCAAATTTGACATATGGATCTGTCATGAGAAAATACAGGTCAAGTTCGAATTTGGTCATGGTTGGATGATTTTTGGCAGAGTTATGCCCCTTTTACTTTAAAATAATATGAAATTTTCAGTTTCCGTTCATTATCTCCCCAATGGTACAACACATTCAACTCAAAATTTACATATGGATATGTCATGAGAAAATACAGGTCAAGTGCGAATTTTGTTATGATTCGATGATTTTTGGCAGAGTTATGCCCCTTTTACTTTGAAAATAATATGAAATTTTCAGTTTCCGTTCATTATCTCCCCAAAGGTACAACACATTCAACTCAAATTTGACATATGGATATGTTTTTGGAATGCCTAGGCCAAGTTCGAATTTGGTCATGGTTCAATGATTTTTGGCAGAGTGATGCCCCTTTCACTTTGAAAATAATATGAAATTTACAGTTTCTGTTCATTATCTACCCAACAACTCAATGGATATGTCAAAGGAATGGGCAGGTCAAGTTGGAATTTGGTCATGGTTCGATGATTTTTTTGGCAGAGTTATGTCCCTTTCACTTTGAAAATAATATAGATACATCTTAGGAATAAGCAGTTTAAGTTTGAATTTGGTCGTGGTTCAATGATTTTGGACAAACTTATCTTTCTTGAATACTGGAAAAATTTTGAACTTTCAGTTTCAGCACTGAAATGTATGTAGCAATTATTTTGGCTACAAATATGAAATATGCTATTTTCAAAAGGTTAAGACTGAATAATTTCAGTGCCTTGAACATTGTATGAAAATAGTTTGTGTTAACATTGAAAAGTTTTAAGGGCTTTGAACTTAAAATGAAAAAAAATAATTTGTGCAAACAAATGTATTATAACATCTGAAATTTTGGCTGCATGCGGGGGCATCCGTGGCATGATGACACATTTCTAGTTTTATAAAACAAATACTTGGATATTTCTTTCCTTCAAATTCATGTCTGTACTTCTACTGTACAGTTACTTCTGGTGGGATTTCAATCAAACTTTACAGGAGTGATCAGTACCATCCCTTGTTGCGCACAATACCGGCACGTTTCCCTAGGCTGCACAAAATGGCCATCAGAGCTATGAATAGAAAAATCTTGTCCGGCTTTCACAGGTCAAGCTACAGGTGGGATTTCCATGAAATTTCAACATGAGTGACCATACGCAGTTTTGGGAGACATACGTTTTTGTGACAAAAACCCTTCTAGTTTATTTTAGTTTGAATGTGCAGAAAACTTAGAGCTTTTATGTTTTGTTAATGGTAGTCTTATACTTTCAGGATCAGATTTTCAAATTATACCAAACTCTACTGGAGGTTATGAAGTTACAAAGTTTAGGATAGAAAGAAAAGGGAATAGTGCTATTGGATGGGAGGAATATATCCACATGTACAATGTAAAAAATGCCTCTGATATGGATGCAGGACTTTACATGTGGTATATTACGCTTAGCAACAAGATTGAATATTGTGGAAGCTTTGAAATTAGCATAGCTTTGCCAGGTATGATGTTGTTTATAATTAGTGTTCAATTATCACATTTTTGTGTCGCCTCTACAGAGTAGACATATAGGGATCACTTCTCCATCGTCTGTCTGTCTGTCTGTCTGTCTGTCTGTCTGTCTGTCTGTCCGTACAAACATATACATACTTAGGGGGCTATGGGAACAATAGGTAACAGTAAATTTCCTTGGATACTTGTTCATTCAGAAAGCTCTTATTTGGCAACTTCTTCTCTTACATGTCTAAAAGAACAAAAGAGAGAGAACAAAAGAGTAGCCACTTAAATACCAAACTTTGAGCACGTCTGTCTGTCCGTCACACAAAACTGGTCCGGATTACTCCACAAAAATATACTACATGTAGTGTAATTTCATCCAAACTTTACAAGAATTATCAGTACCAAGTCTAGCTATGCACATCATTGGCATTTTTCTGTTCAATAATTTTTGTCAGAGTAATGGCCGCTTGAAAAACTTTTGGCCGAGTTATAGCTCTTTAATAGAAATATCTTTTGTCCTTTTAATGATTTTTAGCTCGACTATACGAAGTATGCACGGTAAATGTTATTTAAATTTTGCAAACAGGTGACCTTGAAGACATATAACTGTCTTATGCTGTCAATTTTACAGTTCCTTATAGTGCCCATTACCTATGGTCTACCTTAAGCAATGAGGGTACTGTTAAACTTCCTTTTCTCAAACTCAGATGGCTAGAATACCTCTCTTTGCTTGAGCTTATCATCCAGTCCCAAGCAAAATTCCTATAAAATATATATTTTGTTTACCTCGGATCTCTTTAACATGATCTCTGGTTCCTTCGGCAGAAAAAAAGTTGGCGGGTGACATGTCTGAATTAGTGACAGTGAGTCAGTGTCACATGTTTATGTAATTGTTATTCAGTTCGACAAAGTTGAATTTTTTTTATTATTAATAAAAGTTATAAATCTATTTTGCAATTGAAACAATGAAAGTATTAAATTTATTCTCCAGGTCAAATGATAAGTTTCTGATTCAACAAAAAAGTTACATAATTTTTTTTTATTAATTGCAGCAATTCGACCTAATACAATAGGGAAGGAGGCTAGCAACAAGGATACCAGTAGTTTGAAAACAGTAAATCCAGTTTATAATCAACCCCAGCAACCATCGAGTACTTCTCACTTGAAGTTTGACTCTATCCTCAACAATCCTAATGACCAGGATGTTATAGAGGATAATGAATTGTTGCCACAAGGAAATTTAGTAAGAGGAGAAGTTGTAAAAGAAACAAGAGGTGATGCTGACCCTTTCAGACATGCAGCTGATTTGAGCTCTGAAATGTTCAGAGATCAGTCACACCGTAACACAATAGATTCTGGCGTACAATCTTCTAATGGGCATCGCAGTAGTAGATCAAGTAATATAGCATCTGATAGGGCCGTTAGTCAACGCAACAACTCAAATGAAAATACTAGAGATGGTGATTTAAGGTACAGCACCAGTGGTTATCAGACGCAGACTAGCGCCAGTTTGGCTAGAGAACAATTTAGAGCTATTTTTGATGATGCTCCTCAATTAAGTATTGGATCATTAAATAAAAAGTCAAGAGAACTATCAACAGGTCTTGATATACAGGCTTTGCAGAAAAGAGGATATCTGAATCCTTCTGAAGATAGAAATGAAGATACTGGAGCCAGGGGAGGTGAATATACTAGTACCAGGGCAGGTGAATATACACGTGCCAGGGCAAATCAAGATACTGGTGCCATGGCAGATGAATATGCTGGAGCCAGGGCAGGTGAATATACACGTGTCAGGGCAGATGAAGATACTGGTGCCAGGGCACGTGAATATACTGGTGCCAGGGCAGATCAACATAATGGTGCCATGATAAGACCTGATCCAGCAGGAAGTGTTTCAGCTATGAACCACAGTGAAGGAAGTGGTTCTATACAGGAGACTTTTAGAAAACAGTTATATGTACCCGATAGTAAGTAGCTAACACATTTATATTAAGTAATTCAGAAAGTAAGATTTTTTGTATTTTTCAGAAGAGTTATTCATAGCTGGTCTTCTACAAATGTTATTTAACAGGTTTCAGTTTGATACATAAGTAGGTCACAGGAGCTAAAAATAGACTTACAAAAAATGAAGACTTTAAAAAAATCATATTTGAATCTACAAAGACTGAAGTTAAGATATTTGGCATGTAGCATCACATTTCTTAAACTACATTTGAGCTGCGCCATGACAAAACCAACATAATGCGTTTGCGACCAGCATGGATGCGCAGGCTGATCAGGATTCATGCTGTTCGCCTACAAACCCTATTACAAGTAGAGAAACTGATAGCGATCAGCATGGATCCTGATCAGACTGCGCCGTTGTGCAGGCTGGTCTGGATCCATGCTGGTCTCAAACGCATTATGTTGGTTTCGTCATTACACAGCTGAAAATGTTTATGCTTCTCTGTTTTGAAGAAAGAGTCAAATTATCATGATCGTTGCGGCTAGTTTGATATTTTATAAATAATTTGTTTACAATTCTGGTAGCCAGTTGTTTAAATAGAATTGGGTTCTATTTTTAGCAGGTACTCAGCAGGAGGCTATTGTGGACCATCATCATGACACTGCTGCTGATGATGATGATATTGGTGATGCTATTGCTGATGATATTGCTCTTGATAATGGTGATGATGATGTGGACAGTATATCAGAAAGGCTCAATAGCGTTGCATTACAAAGTAAGCTTTACCTCATTTATTCTCTGAAGTGTTTTGACAGATATGCTTACGAAAACAGCCAATCTAGCCAAGAATCAAAGTGGAGATTTTAATCAACCGGCTGAAAATACAACCGACTTTAACAGAATTTCAACCAATGATACGGATCATCAGTCTGTAAATAATGAAACCCATGAAATATATCAACTTTCTTAAGCTTTTTTTTTCATTTAGTTTATACTTTTGAATTGATATGCTTACATTACATGATATAAACATAGTGTTACTTTTAAAAGACTCAGCTGAGTTTTTTTGACATGACAGGACTGGAAATACTATTTGAGATTACTGTTCTATTTTAAGTAGGTCTAGATCAATAACCTCTGAAAACAATTCAGATCATTGGCTCACTCTATTTTTCCAGAATAATTATTCTAATGGAAAAATGATGTAAAAAGACACAAAAATATGATTTTCAGTTTGTTTATGAATATACTGTAAATCACTTTATATTCGCGTGATTTTTATTTCGCGAAAACCTTACCCCCGGATTATTTCGCGTATTCATGAATTCGCGATGGCAGGGTCAAAAATTTATATTCGCGATTATTTGAATTCTATTACCGCAATATAACAGGGCAGGTTGATGTTTATTCATATACTTTGTCGCTCTCATGCAATGTAAAATAATGTAAATGGTGTTAATAAGAGACGATTTTTATTTATTTATCTCATATACAAAATGTACCTACATACATGTAATTGATTAATTATGAACGTTTTTTTCTAATTTGTCAAATTTGTTTTTGTTTGCAAATACCGTGCTTGATAAATCGTTAAATGTTTGTAAGAAGGTGTTATATACTTGTTTATAATACTGAATCTACCGTATGAAAATCATCCGTTGATCACTGTTTTACCGTAAATCTATTGTTATCAAAACAATAAGTGTTCACATTTGTCTGTAAAGTGCAAAATTTGTGGATATTGTCTCTTTTTGTGTTTAATATGCATGTATTCATGAGGAAAAGGAATTGGAAAAATAAAACCTTCATATCTTTATTATGATGTAAATAAAACATTGCACATATCAGTTATATGCATTCAGTTATTGTATTCATTATAAAACTTAATCACAATTTGAAAGAAATTGTCATCAGATTTTTTGTGTCGCCTTGAAAAGGTAACATATAGGGGTTACTTTTGTCGGCGGCGTCAGTGTCGGCGTCGTTGTCGGCGTCGTCGTCCCCTAAAGCTTGTCCGGAGCATAACTCAGTCACTATAAGTCTGATTGACATCAAACTTGGTATGCATGCTTCTTTCAATAACCCGAAGTGCAATGCACAAGGACCGGTACTCTGCAGTTCTTATTTTTTGAGTTATTGCCCTTTGTTAATTTTCATACTTTAATTTTGTCCGGGCCATTTCTCTTCAACTAAAAAAGCTATGGACTTGAAACTTCATAGGATGATAGATCTCATAAAGAAGTGCAGTGCAAAAGAACCGGTACTCTGCACTTCCTAATTTTTGAGTTATTGCCCGTTGTTAATTTTCATACTTTATTTTTGTCCAGGCCATTTCTCCTAATGTATAAAAGCCATGGACTTGAAACTTCATAGGATGATAGGTCTCATTAAGAAGAAGTGCAGTGAACAAGAACAGGTACTCTGCATTTCTTATTTTTTGAGTTATTGCCCTTTGTTTATTTTCATACTTTAATTTTGTCCGGGCCATTTCTCCTTAAGTATAACAGCTATGGACTTGAAACTTCATAGGATGATAGATCTCATTAAGAAGAAGTGCAGTGCACAAGAACCGGTACTCTGCATTTCTTATTTTTTTTGAATTATGGTCCTTTGTTAATTTTCATACTTAATTTTTGTCCAGGCCATTTCTCCGAAAGTATAAAAGTTATGGACTTGAAACTTCATAGGATGATAGATCTCATTAAGAAAAAGTGCAGTGCATAAGAATTGATACTATGTATTTCTTATTTGTTGAGTTAATGCCCTTTGTTGATTTTCTTACTTTATTTTTGTCCTGGTCATTTCTCCTCAAGTATGAAAGCTATGGACTTGAAACATCATATAATGATAGATCTTATTGATAAGAAGTGCAGTGCACAGAAACTGCTGCTCTGCACTTATTATTTTTTTAGTTGTTGCTCTTTGTTATTTTTCATACTTCATTTTTGTCCGGGCCATTTCTCCTAAACTACATTGTTCACAAGGCGACACATCCGAATCGCGGAGTTCTAGTTTATAATGTATGTTATGTTTTAAAATTTTCGCGGCATCATGAATTCGCGACGCGGCCGATTCGCGAATAATAGCGAAAATAAAAACATCGCGAAAAATACCGGATTTACAGTATTTGATTTGTTATCTTCTGCATATCTTTCTGTTTTAAGTGCCCCAGTGGATCTTTGTTAGAATTTAAATTTTAGGTTTTTAGGGTTTTTTCCTCAGTGGAGTTCTTGTAAATAATGCTAACTACATGTGATACGAAGATGTTTTGAACTTTTGTCTGAGTGTTCTATTGTATGTCTTTGATAATATGTTGATTTTAAAATTTTATTTCTTTTTTTCTAGATGATATTCTTGAAGGTGGCCGTGTGTATGAAGTTGAAGGAGATTTAGATCATACATATCCAGAGGGAGAAATCCAACACTTACCTTATAGACATGATAGCGTTCTAGAAAATGATCTGGAACATCACATTGATGACCATTCTGATAGTTAACATGGAACTAAAAAGTAGTGAATAACTTTGTGTTTTCTTGATGAGAATATACCAGTTCATCACGACTATATGGTGTAATACCTTATTAACAAAGTTTTGGAAATGTGGATGATATGATATCATGAGTTTTCATCTGTGTGAGGCACTTGATATTCGTGATGAATTGCCGAGGCTGGGATTCGAACTCATTTACAGGCAGTAGTAGTATCCTCCTAGACTACTGAGCCAAAGATTCCATTCCCTGACGCAATTGTAAGAGTCTGTACTTGTCCGGAATTGAAAACGTTCATATTAAATAGAGGATATTGAATGAGTGTAAGTTCAATACTGAATTTATTACACGAGTTGAATAAAATTTATATTATGCGAGCCTCTGGTGAGCATAATATTATTTTATTCAACGAGTGCAATAAATTCAGTAATGAACTTACATGAATTTAATATTCTATTTTATCACATACCCAAAATAAAGACCGTTTTAAAGTGAAATAAGAGTAATTTTTCTGTGACGAGTCTATAGTATAACACTAACATTTAGCGCGTCTTTACACTATGTTTTTATAACGCTAATGACGTGACGTCAGAATATATATGCACGGCCGTGCAATACCATATTTACGGAGTCGCATGGGTGTGTGATAAAGCGTGTTATATAACATGACGTTCTGCGCTAACATTTACGTCATCTCCGACATTATATTGTTTTTTGTTATTTATTTTTAATATAATTAAACACCATCATGAGAAATAGACCCTTAACGTCATTTTGCAAATGACGTTAAAAGACATTAACATTGTCATAGACGTTAAAAATAAAAGAAAACTACCCTTCAAATATTTAAGATAAATATTGATAGTTAACAATAAGCAAATTTCAATAAAAAATTTTCTATTTATTTCAAGAGCTATAGAATAGAACTTCTCTAAGACTTGAATATGTCGATTAAAAAAGTATGTGACGTCAAGGACTGTTTTAGGTTCCTACAGTACTAGTATTTATGAATGTATATAGGTGTGTGTGTGTGCACACAACTGTAACAGGAGACATGATTCTTCTGAAATACTGTTGGGAAAAGGCGTAAAATGAAACAAACAAACAAAAAAATCTTGACGGCAGAATTTCAAGTCATTCATGTTACTTGAAGCAATAGGCTTCATGTTTTAATGAATTATGTCAATGATATTACTGTAACTATATAGGAATCAGATCAATATAGGAATCTGTGGTTTTATTTCTCGGAGCTGAGCTCTGTTTGTTTTCCTTTTATTTGTTGATCTGATATATACATTGTATATACTTTACTTTGATGTAAATGAAGTTTTAAATTGGTCACATAATTATAATGTATTTAAACTCTGCTGTTTTGGCTATGACCTTAAATTATTTTGTTATGATTTTTGTTCATGATTAATTCTGAATACATGTATTTATAAAATGAAAATTTCATGTGATTTAATTCATTGATTAATTTTAATTAAGTGTACGTTTGCACCTATGTGATCAAATAACAAAGATATAGCTTATTAAGTATCTTAGAAAATTACAAAATATATACACTTATAAACATAGATTTAAAAGAACAACATATAATATGGCAATCTCTTTTTATCTGAATTTGATTGTAAATTCAAAATACAATGTATCAGTAGTATTTTGGTTTGATTTTATCACTACATACTTGCTAATGTTTTAAAAATCATAGTTTAATGTTTAACAATACAGTTTGTGAAACTTCTCACCTTATATCATTATCATAACATTTACATTAAGAATTTTAACTGAACAACTTGTTGAATTTTTTTGATCACATGGTCTTTATGTTTAATGATAAAAAGTTTAATTTGTTAGTAAAAAGCCCTATTATGCCTCAGAAATGCTTTCATCTTTTAACTTTTTTCTCAGAAGCTATTTAATTTTTGGTGTCCTGTTATATAGTTTTAAAACAGTTACTCATTACTTGTTTTTTGGCAACTCAGTACAGTAGTGATTTTCTATGGAAGTCAAAATACTACTTTGTTTTAATTTTGCTACTTTTATGTCAAATTATTTTAAATTAAGTGCTATTATCTTCATTTGACAAGCACCTAACATGCTCATAAACCATTATTTATACATAATAAAACTCATGTTTGTCTGTTATAAAGAAAAGAAAAATGTGTGAATTTCTTATGCATAATGTGCCTTAAAATGAATTATTTCTCATATTTTCTTATAAATTATTGTACATTTTATTTTCATATACATGTACATGTAAGATTTTTAACATTCATTAAATGTCATTATATACATTACAAACATACTAAATTTGTTACATAAAATTTTTTCAAAAGTTTTATATATATGTTGTTGTTGTTGTTTTCTGTGCACGAAGCTTGATCATGTTATCAGTCTTAAAATATTTAATTTTTCATGACATCTCTGCCCTGTCCCAGTACAATTATATTTTCACTGTAACAAATCTTACTCTATGTAACATATATAAATTCTTAAAGTAATTTGCAAGGGTGAATGAATCTATAAAATATTATTATTTCAATTTCATTAAATGTCAGGTTGAATATCACCCAGGGTTGAATATCATTTAAGTTTGAATGTCACTCCGGGTAGTTGCAATTGGGTTAAAATAGACCAAATACCCAACACCCTGGGGTCAAGGTCATTGTTACTAAAAATGGTTTTGTATAATATGATTGGTATAATTTATCTAATACCATGTAGTACATAGTTTGATGTGATTGTGGGTATGATGGTAGGGATGAAATGTCACCAAAAGTGTGAATATCACAAAATAATGAATATCAAAAAACGGTGAATATCAGTTTTAGTCACAGTTCTTGACCATATAATCAACAGATTACATTTTCACAATAAGGGGAAAATATGTTTACTCCCAAATACAATATGCATTTCCTAGCCAAACATTTCTGACTTCTCTTTCTTTTTTAACATTCAATGGTTAAAGTAAGCATCGGTACCATATATTTTACATGAAAATATCACCATTGTGAAACATAAATTATACATAAGAATCAGCAATGAGAATACTGCCATGGTTATTTTTATTATACCCCCACAAATAAAGTTAAGAGGTAACTAGGAGTCCGCTTGTTGGCCCGTTGGTCTGTCCACTTCATGGTTTCCAGACTGTAACTAGAGTTTTGAAGTAGATATTGTAATCAAACTTGGTGTATAGCAAGCTTTTGTGGAAACCCCAGTTGGTATTGCTTTTAGACCCCTGGGGTCAAAGTCACTTCCTCAATATAGAATCAAAGCACAGAAGGCGCTGAATTTGTTTCGGTCTCAGAATGTCAGAAAGGTGAAGGTTGTGAGATTATAAAACAATTTGTTTTTGTATAGTGCCACCAATGCTTTCCAGCGTTTTAATTGTAGTAGATTGGCTATAAGACTTTAAACAATTTGAAAAAAATGTGTTGCCTTAATTGGGATTTGAACTCCAGACCTCTCGCTTCCTAAGCGAGCGCGCAACCCCTCGGCCACGGTGGATTTACATGTTCACGGCCAGAAGAAAACCATATTATTCTAGTTAGGGTTTGTAATGACGCTAACTGTTGTTTAACACTTGTGTAAATAATCATGGCGCTTACTATAAGCATGTATATCTATAAAGAATAAAACAATATTAGAAATCTTCGACCATTCGGGAATTATTTTGCTTGAAAATCAATCCGCCTGTCGTGTGACCATATTTACGCAGTGATCTCCCCTAAATTTTTCGGCCTAAGTGTTACATCTAAAGGGAAGTAACCGCTTCAAAAAAGCGGACTACTTTCGGCACTTGCAATTAACAGCATTAGAGTCTAAAATTTCGCTACCATTATTTGTTTGGTCTGACGACCCAAACAAATTAAAATGGTTTTGGACAATAAAAAGAGTTCGAAATGAGATACTGTTATCTTGGTATATAGCCAGCTTATATGAAGACCCTGGTTGGGATTGCTTTTGACTCCCTTGGGTCAAGGTCACTGTTACTGAAAATTGGAAAATGGTTTCCAGATGATAACTCAGTTAGCAATTAAATATTGTAATCCAACTTGGTATTTAGCAACTTATGTGGAGACCTTGCTTGCGATTGCTTTTGATCTCCTTAGGTCAAGGTCAATGTCACTGTTATTAAAAATAGAATAGGCCTAATGGTTTCTGGATAAGAACGAGCTATTGTTATGAAACTTGGCATTTAGCAAGGTTATGAAAAGACCTAGCTTGCGATTGTTGTTGGACCTCTAGGTTCAAGGTCACTGTTACTAATAACAGAAAAATGGTTTCTGAAAGATAGACAATTAATTGTAATAATTATTGCCACTTCATTGTTACAAAGGAGGAAACCTCATAAATTATGGGTCGAGTTCAAATTTTGCATCAGACCTTATATTTCAAAATGTTACGGTTCCTGGTTGGGGTATGAATCACCTTTAGTTATTGTATATATAATGAACTTTCAAGGGGAAAGGTCACCGTGAGTAAGATACACATGTATATTGTACCATAGAGCTAATTGTTTATATATCTGTGATTGTACAACGGAAATTTCAAGGGGAAGAACCGTGAGTAAGATTTTACATTTGAACTTGCAGGGGGCATATTGCCGTTGGTAATATGTATTTTGCATATGGACATGCAAGGTAAATATCTGACTTCCCTCATTTTCACGGTTCGTCTACATCACGTGCAATGTTCCTTGAATCGGTTAATTGACTTCATGTAAGGAAATTTATCGCTGAAGGTCTCGGTAGATATTGTACTTGAAAGTAAAGATTCATGATGTGTGTTCCGAGTTAATTGTGTATGGGAACTTGTGAATTGTATTGGTTTTCAGGTTTGTTATGTTTACGCTTGAAATCGTTGAATGAATAAGTGTTAATTGAACATGCATCACCGCACATTTCCTCGATTTGGCCGTGCTCGGTAAATTAATACAGAAAAATAACGCTTTGATATTGTTAATTCATTAATTTTATTTATGCATGTAACATCATTTATCGGGGCATTTTATTGTTGGTGATATCACCCGAGATAAAAAAAAATATGACACACTTTTCCATATTATCATAGATTTATCGCATGGTTTGGAACTTTTCATTTGTTCTTACTAGCCCATTATACTCAGTACACTTCAATGAGCATTTGAAAACTGTTTTGATATATAACAGTACAGTTTTTTCATTGATTCATATAGGAAAAAAACTCGACTGTTATATATCGGTTGAGTTTTTTCGCACCTGTTATATATCAATGCAGATTTTTTTCACAGAGGCTCCAATGGGGGCAGTGGTAACGAACATTCCCAGTAGCAAGAAAAAAAGAAATCAATGAAATAAAATAAATAAATAAATACAATAAAAAATATAAACAAAGATAATTAATGAGATGAAATTTACTCTCATTTAATCAAAAAGGTACATCTTTCCACTGAAAAAAGCCCTTTAATTAAAATGAATCAATATTTGTAACAGTTTCCAATTCGCCTCTAACATTGGATAGTCAAGGGCCGAAGGATAGACCACATTTTTTGAGTAAAAAATCGGAACCATTCAAGCGTAACGACAGCGCCGCCATATTGGTATATATAGCAGACGATATTTTTTAATTGTCCGCCATTTATGCACTGCAAGTTTATTTTTGTATTTAGGTTATGACATTATACAGCAGACGACCCATTTTTATCCACCGATAGTCCGTTAAACTGAATAATGCGCTGTCGGGCGCAACATCTTTTACCCGTTTATTATATATAACTGCAAATCGGCTCTTACTCGGCAGTAATTAGTGTAGCCGCTATTTCATGAAGAAACCAGTGCTGATATTGAAAATTGTGATTGGCATATTTTAATTAGCCAGGTCAGGTGTTTCTAAAAAGGCTGATAACACTGTAGCAATGTGAGGATACATTCAAATTTATTACATAGATAATGCACGTGGAGCTCAGCTCGCAGAGACAAATGAGAACACAGTAACTTTTTGATATCCTTTTAACTCTAAGAAAAATGTCAATTATTAATTGCTGAATGTTTATATTTTCTAGAAAAAGTAAGCAAAAACATTATTTTGTTCATATGACAGAAATGAATTGCATTAACAATCCTAGGTATTGTTGAAAACTCATTGTTTTACATGCCAGATTAAGTAATTGGACCCCATCCTTGTTTGTACGTGACTGCTGGAGAAAAATAATGTTATGCTTAATTAAAGAGGTGACACTTTCTATATTTTTTATCTGATATCGAGTTGTAAGAGCCGATTTGCAGTTATATGGGTAAGAGTTCGATAAGACTCCCTACGGTCGTCTTAATACGAACTCTTACCCATACATAACCCTTTCACCAATAATTTAATTTCACTTGTGTTGTAACCACCGATAGATACACATCGAGGCAATCGAAACCCGGACAAAGGTAAAACTTTATTACATTTTTCACAATATTACAAAAAGTGACTAATCCATTAGCCAATCAAATCACAATACAGTGTATTGGATGTATTTTTCGCCCACTTAACCTCTACCTGATGGAGTTTAAACTAACGGTTTAACAATTTTTACAACGCCACAGTAGTTTAATAATGTTATTTATGAGCGTTTAACAGAGTAGACGACAAGTTGTTATATTAGTGATAAAGGTTTAAGCAAAACAAGCCGGTGTTTACATATTTACTTTTATTTACAAACGTTTTTTTTTTCTTTTTCACGGTACAATTTATAACATGTAAATACAATTAATAGAGTAATAATTTTTAGATAGTAAATATTTTACACATAAACTCACAGACACACAAAGTAATGTTAATTTAAGTCCGAAGCTTTCATCCAATAGTAATTATTTTACACATAAACTGAAAAACGTTAATTTAAGTCCGAAGCTTTTATCCAACTGTTAAATTTAGGCGGGAAACTTTTCCATTTGACGTAGAGTTGTTTAATTCGTCCTTTTCCTCGGGTTTTTAATATTTTCTCTATTTTCCATGTTTGATTAGGATCAATGTCCACTTGCTGTAACTCGCTTTCATAGAATGTGCCTTTGATTTCTTCTTGATGCATGTCTTGAAGACGATAGATAGGCAATGTACCTCTGTGATAACGTTTATACACTTTAAACAATGCGCCTGAGAACGTTTGATGGTATGCCCTAGTAAATATAGTTTTTAGATGGCTGATACGCACATAATCTCCTAATTTAAATTTGAAGCGTTTGAGATTTATATTCGATTTGTTGTTTCTAGGGTTTTGAGCCATGTAGGTTGATATTCGTACTTCTTCTTGATTACTGTCTTTGACATATGCGGTTCTCATTCCAATAGTTCTATGATAGGTATGGTTATAGCTGTCGGCGATGTCCTGTAATATGGATAAAAATGTACTGGTTTCTTTGTACAAGTAGCGCATGAGTCTAGTTTTTATACTCAAAATCGCCCTTTCAGATGTGGAGGCCTTCGTTTCATTTTGAGTGGGATAGTAATGGATTCCTTTCTTTTTCATTATATCTTGGACTTTCCTGGCTTTAAATTCTTGACCTGAAAATAAATAGAGGAATGTGTAGTAGCTGTCAAAACAGTCGTATACATGTTGTAGTAAAATAACACTTGACAAATAATTCATACCTTTGTCGGTCAATAATTTGGTCGGAGAACGGTTTGAAGATGTAAAGATTTTCTGAAAGGCTTGAGCTACTTCTTCCCCAGTTTTGTGTTTTAACGGCTTTAACCACACATACTTGGGAAATGTATCAATCACCAATAAAATGTATTTGAAACCCTGGTTCCAATCAGCAAATTTCACCGTACCGATCAAGTCAGCCATCCATAAATCGTCTTTACCCGCACTAACAACATGATTTCGTGGGAAACGTCTCCTAACCGGTTTGTGTAAACAATAAGATTCCTGATTATGCAAGAATTTGCGTATTCTGTGCATTCCCATATTAAATTTCCCTTCATTTTTGACCACTTTGTACAGTTTTTGTGGCCCAGCAAATGAGGCTGGGTGTTTTGGGTCAAAATATATTGACTTTAAATACTTCTCCCATGGAGCCATGTTTACTGTTCAGTGTCGTTGGTAGAAATGAAATGAATATATCTATACGTACCTATAAATTAGTTTTCAGATTCCTCCTCATCGATGTCACTTTCTTCCTCGTCACTTTCTTCATCATCAGTAATTTCAGTCTCAAATAAATTTTCAAACTCAGTCTTATGTTTTCTCAAGACCTTTGTCACGGCTAAAGTTTTGTTAAAACCTTTTGAAATAAATTTATTTATCTGAGCCATAATGTTGCTGTGCAGTTCATCGTTACTAAGTGGCAATATAAAATTATCAATTAACATTGTATAATTATTGAAAAACGCCTTTCCGTTGTAAGGCTGAATACGTTCTTCTGCCATTTCTTGTGCTTCGTCACTTTCCTCTCCGTCATCAATCAATTTGTTATATATTCTGTCGAACTTTGCATCATTTGATTTTCTGGCTCGCTTCCATGAATTTACATAAGCCTCATTATCTTCTAACGCATCTTCTTCATGCTCACTATCGCTTATTTCTTCACGTGTTCGTTTCTTCTGATCCATGCTTTCGGGACACCACCCGCTTTTGACATGTCTTTGCACGTCATGGTTAGTGTCAAATAATTGCCCACAATCATCGCAAGCTTGTCCTTTACTTTCCATTATTTCTTCCGAATTATTGTCGTAATAATCTTGCGACTTCTTTGGTTCTAAGTAATCCTCGATGTGATCTGTTTGAACTCCAGCTGTAGAATGATTTACTTCTGGAAAACCGTTTTCTTTTATAGACCCTGGTGGGGTCACGTGACCCTCGTATTCAGCATTTTTACAATATGCATTTTGTTCAATACATTTTAATCTCTGATTGTCTGGAGTAAACGGTTTTTAATCCACTAATAAATACCCGTAGGGATACTTGGTAGCTTTTGCAAATGGTTTCAAGATCTTCTCAGTATTCCCTGGGTACATTTGCCTGGCCTCACTGTTTGCTTGTCTACTGGGTTGTTAAACAACACTAAGTAATGACAGTTACGTCGCTGTGTAGGGTCTTTGTTCCCGAACAAGTTTTGGTTGATAGATATAATGGTTAGAGATCTGTGGTCGGAGCCCTCTGTAAACAAGTCTGTAATACGTTTATCTTTACCAGATTCAGAAAATAAATCGTCCAATATCAATAGATTGTTGACTTTAGTATCAAAGAAGTCGTCGTCATCTAGGTCGGATGGTAAACCTTGAATGAACTCTACTCTTGGAAAAACAGTTTTCTTAATGAACGTGTATAAAGGCTGCCATCGTCGATAAAGCCACACAATCCTTTGAATGTTGGGTTGAATTTTTGAATCATGATTCTGCAGCAAATCCTTAACCATCGTGGTCTTCCTACAGGCTGAAAATACATATTTTATTAATTATGATTAATGCAAAGTGATACGAAAGAAAAAAATGTACAAAAAATGCAGCAAAAATAGAGGAAAAAATCTCATACATTTGAAATAGAACTGTCAAAAAATATATGTTGTGAAGTAAAAGACTTTAACAAAATGATGAAATCATTTTTAAAATGTCAAAATATTTTTAAATTATCTAATCTATATGGAACTACTGAAATGCTGAAGATTTTAAATATTAAGAAACAGTAAGTTGAAAATAACAATAACCTGTAGTACCTTAAATCATCATGGTAAATGGGTGTTGAAAAAACAAGTCTTTCCTGTCACCCTCTTGGGCTGACGATGGTGGTAGTGTCACTCCAACCATCGATGGTAGTGGTAGAGGAGGCGCTCCCTGAGGAGTAGGAGGAGGCATCCCAAATGCGCTTCCTGAAGAGGAGGATGATGCGTTCCTAATTGAACTCCCTGAGGAGGAGGTGGTGTGCCCTGTGCCCCAAAATGCGATCCCTGAGGATGAGGAGGAGGAGGAGGCGCTCCTAAATGGACCCTCTGAGGAGGTGGAGGAGGCGCTCCAAAATGCACCCTCTGAGGAGGAGGATGAGGAGGATACGCTTGACTGGCTCTTTCATGCATTTGTCTCTGGTGTCGTAACATATTGTCTCTTCTCGAAAAATCTTGATGACACTCTGGACACTGTATTTTATCCATCCTCTCAGTTCAAAAGTCAAACACGTAATGAGGCAAATAACTATTTTGTCTTGGTTTTATGATTATATTTCTTTCTGACCAATTCTACGCCATCGTTTGCACAGACCTCAACCAATCACATGGCTTGTTTCTTTCAGTTCGCCTATATCATAATAATCAGATTCATTAGTGCTTCATTTCTCTTCGTGTGAGCTAACGGAGAGGTTCTTAAGTCATTTAGTATAGTGTTAACAGTCTTAGCACCAAAGAAATATTTGTATTTAAGTAAGTGATTTTCTTGGTCTCGCCCGGCTCTTTCTTAGTCTAGCCTGGCTTTTTCTTAGTCTCGCCTGGTTTTTCTTAGTCTCGCCTGTTTTTTTCTGTGTGTTCTTAATTAAAATTGAAATATTTATAAAATACCTTAATAATCCTATTTTACTTTTTGCAATAAAATTAAGAGAAAAATAATATCTGTGTATATATCTTTTTTCAAAGTTTATTATTTAACTCGAGATCAATAATGCATTTTTCATTATCATTTCAGTCGTACAACAATCAACATGGATTATACCTGCGAACAGTGCGAAGCTAGTTTCACTAAGCTAAGTCAGCTGCTCCAGCATAGAAGGACAGAAAATCATTGGCAAAAATTTACATGCCCTAGCTGCAAGAAGACTTTCAATAGAAAACAGAACTTAGATCGTCATATGAAGAATTATGCTGACGAAAATTCTCACCACTGTCCAATATGTCTTAAAATGTTTACAAGGAAAGATGCGCTTGATGAACATTTTTCACAACATGAAAATCAAAGTGGTGGTGGAATGAAAAGACCTCATGGTGATAATGATCATAATAGCTCAGGAAAACGACAAAAATTAACACAAAAGGATAATGCCACGGAATACTTTAACATTGAGAAAATAAACGAAAGACGAATTGAAAAATTCAACAATCTTGAAGCTGAGCTCTGTTTTCCTTTTATTTGTTGATCTGATGTATAGATCGTATATACTTTACTTTGATGTAAATGAAGTTTCAAATTGGTCACATATATTGTATTTAAACTGCTGTATTGGCTATGACCTTAAATTATTTTGTTAAGAGTTTTTGTTCATGATTAATTCTGAATACATGTATTTATAAAATGAAAATTTCATGTGATTTAATTCATTGATTAATTTTAACATATAATATGACAATCTCTTTTATCTGAATTTGATTGTAAATTCAAAATACAATGTATCAGTAGTATTTTGGTTTGATTTTATCACTACTTACTTGCTAATGTTTTAAAAATCATAGTTTAATGTTTAACCATACAGCTTGTGAAACTTCTCATATTATATGATATCAATTACATTAAGAATTTTAACTGAACAACTTGTTGAATTTTTGATCACATGATCTTTATGTTTAATGATAAAAAGTTTAATTTGTTAGTAAAAAGGCCTATTATGCCTTAAAATGCTTTCATCTTTTAACTTTATTTCTCAGAAGCTATTTAATTTTTGGTGTCCTGTTATAGGTTTAAAACAGTTACTCATTACTTGTTTTTTGGTAAATCAGTACAGTAGTGATTTTCTATGTAAGTCAAAATACTACTTTGTTTTAATTTTGCTACTTTTATGTCAAATTATTTTAAATTAAGTGCTATTATCTTCATTTGACAAGCACCTAACATGCTCATAAGCCATTATTTATACATAATAAAACTCCTGTTTGTCTGTTTTGAAGGAAAGAAAAATGTGTTAATTTCTTAGGCATAATGTGCCTTTAAATTAATTATTACTCATATTTTCTTATAAATCATTGTACATTTCATTTTCATATACATGTACATGTAAGATTTTTAACATTCATTAAATGTCATTATATACATTATACACATACTAAATTTGTTACATAAATACTTTCCAAAGTTTTACATATATGTTGTTGTTGTTGTTTTCCGTGCACGAAGCTTGATCGTGTTAGGAGTCTTCAAATATTTAATTTTTCATGACATCTCTTCTCTGTCCCAGTACAATTATATTGTCACTTTAACAAATCTTACTCTATGAAACATATATAAATTCTTAAAGTAATTTGCAAGGGTGAATGAATCTATAAAATATTATTATTTCAATTTCATTAAATGTCAGGTTGAATATCACCCAGGGTTGAATATCATCAATGTCACTCAGGGTAGTTGCAATTGGGTCAAAAAAAGACCAAATACCATACACCCTGGGGTCAAGGTCATTGTTACTAAAAATTGTTTTGATAATATGATAGGTATAATTTATCTAATACAATGTAGCACATAGTTTAATGTGATTGTAGGTATGATGGTAAGGATGAAATGTCACCAAAATAATGAATATCACAAAAGTATGAATTAGGGATGTCATTCGGAGTCCGGATATCCGAACGTTCGGATCACAATTCGATGTCCGGACCCGATTTTCGGATCCGGATGTTTGTAAAAAATATTTCAGAATGTTGAGAAAATGTGATAAAAAACATGCGTTGAGATAATCGACGTAGACATGGTGTTGACACCATATTCTATATTGTACCTTAGTTTGACAATACGCAGACCAAAAAAAATCAATAATTACTATAATAATTACGAATCAGTTATGACACATGTTGTTAATCTATATTAAACACCAAACAAATTTAAGTTTTGTAGGATTCAAGATGAATATTCTAAGTCCCGTGCGATTGTCATCGGCAACATTTTTTATGTCTAAATTTAAATAATAAATTAGGCTATTTTTATATATATTTCGGCTTACCGATCCGTCGACTACTTATTTTGAGAAAATGAAAAATCTACAGAAATAGAATAGTCAAATCAAGAAATGTACTTACGAATAATAATATGTTCATTATCAAAGCTTTTATTGAAATTGATACGATAATTATCCGACAAAATAACTTTCTCCTTGAGTATTAATCAAACGTGTGCATTTTTTTAAAAACATTTTTTCAGTTGTTTTTTTTTTCACTTATAAACACTTAAAATGTGTGTAATTCATGTAAGTTTCGGCAACTTCTTTGATGATTCGAATCAAACAGCCAGGGCTACATGTTGGTAAACATCAAAGATTGGCAGATTCTTTTGAAAAGCCGGCTACACACCTGTCAAAGGTCATCGTGTGTAAATTGTATGCGTGTTATTGAACAATGAAAACATATTCATTTTTGTACGGGTGTTATTTTGTTTTCACAAAATGAGCGAGTGTTATTGTGTATTATAGCACTAATTGAGGAATTGAGACAATCGGTGATGAATTTCATTTGAAATTGTAAGTACCTTATGCATTAAATTTATCGATAACAGTCATATTCTTTATAGAAATTATAAAATCAATAACGAAAAAATTTTGATACGTAACATTCAATTAAAAAGGAAGTAAAACGAATTACTACGCTTTGAAAAAGGTCTTGAAAAAATGGTTACGTTATACCAGCCAACTAAGAATATAACAACGATCCGAATGTATCCAGATGTCTGATTCGGATATCCGGATGGCCGGTGAGGCTCCAGATGACATCCATAGTATGAATATCACAAAAAGATGAATATCACAAAAGTATGAATATCATAAAAGGGTGAATATCACAAAAAGTTGAATATCAGTTTTAGTCACAGTTCTTGATCATATAATCAACAGATTTCATTTTCACAATAAGGGGAAAATATATTTACTCCCAAATACAATATACATTTCCTATTGACATGTTTAGTGCTAAATATTTCTGGCATCTCTTTCTTTTTTTAACGTTCAGTGGTAAAGTAACCACCGGTACCATATATTTTACATGGAAATATCACCATGTGAAACAGAAATTATACATAAGAATCAGCAATGAGAATACTGCCATGGTTATTTTTATTATACCCCCACAAATAAAGTTTAGAGGTAACTAGGAGTCCGCTTATTGGCCGGTTGGTCTGTCCACTTCATGGTTTCCAGACGATTAGTTAACTAGAGTTTTAAATCAGTTATTGTAATCAAACTTGGTATATAGCAAGCTTTTGTGGAAACCCCAGTTGGTATTACTTTTAGACCCCTGGGGTCAAAGTCACTTACTCAATATAGAAAAATGGTTTTGGACAATAAAAAGAGTTCGAAATGAGATATTGTTATCTTGGTATATAGCCAGTTTATATGAAGACCCTAATTGGGATTGCTTTTGACGCCCTTTTGCCAAGGTCACAGTTACTGAAAATTGAAAAATGGTTTCCAGATGATAACTCAGTTAGCAATTAAATATTGTAATCCAACTTGGTATTTAGCAACTTATGTGGAGACCTTGCTTGCGATTGCTTTTGATCTCCTTAGGTCAAGGTCAATGTCACTGTTATTAAAAATAGAATAGGCCTAATGGTTTCTGGATAAGAACGAGCTATTGTCATGAAACTTGGCATTTAGCAAGGTTATGAAAAGACCTAGCTTGCGATTGTTGTTGGACCTCTAGGTTCAAGGTCACTGTTACTAATAACAGAAAAATGGTTTCTGAAAGATATACAATTAATTGTAATAATTATTGCCACTTCATTGTTACAAAGGAGGAAACCTCATAAATTATGGGTCGAGTTCAAATTTTGCATCAGACCTTATATTTCAAAATGTTACGGTTCCTGGTTGGTGTATGAATCACCTTTAGTTATTGTATATATAATGAACTTTCAAGGGGAAAGGTCACCGTGAGTAAGATACACATGTATATTGTACCATAGAGCTAATTGTTTATATATCTGTGATTGTACAACGGAAATTTCAAGGGGAAGAACCGTGAGTAAGAGTTTACATTTGAACTTGCAGGGGGCATATTGCCGTTGGTAATATGTATTTTGCATATGGACATGCAAGGTAAATATCTGACTTCCCTCATTTTCACGGTTCGTCTACATCACGTGCAATGTTCCTTGAATCGGTTAATTGACTTCATGTAAGGAAATTTATCGCTGAAGGTCTCGGTAGATATTGTACTTGAAAGTAAAGATTCATGATGTGTTCCGAGTTAATTGTGTATGGGAACTTGTGAATTGTATTGGTTTTCAGGTTTGTTATGTTTACGCTTGAAATCGTTGAATGAATAAGTGTTAATTGAACATGCATCACCGCACATTTCCTCGATTTGGCCGTGCTCGGTAAATTAATACAGAAAAATAACGCTTTGATATTGTTAATTCATTAATTTTATTTATGCATGTAACATCATTTATCGGGGGCATTTTATTGTTGGTGATATCACCCGAGATAAAAAAAAATATGACACACTTTTCCATATTATCATAGATTTATCGCATGGTTTGGAACTTTTCATTTGTTTTTACTAGCCCATTATACTAAGTACACTTCAATGAGCATTTGAAAACTGTTTTGATATATAACAGTACAGTTTTTTCATTGATTCATATAGGAAAAAAAAACTCGACTGTTATATATCGGTTGAGTTTTGTTCGCACCTGTTATATATCAATGCAGTTTTTTTCACAGAGGCTCCAATGGGGCAGTGGTAACGAACATTCACAGTAGCAAAAAAAGAAATCAATGAAATAAAATAAATAAATAAATACAATAAAAAATATAAACAAAGATAATTAATGAGATGAAATTTACTCTCATTTAATCAAAAAGGTACATTTTTCCACTGAAAAAAGCCCTTTAATTAAAATGAATCAATATTTGTAACAGTTTCCAATTCGCCTCTAACATTGGATAGTCAAGGGCCGAAGGATAGACCACATTTTTTGAGTAAAAAATCGGAACCATTCAAGCGTAACGACAGCGCCGCCATATTGGTATATATAGCAGACGATATTTTTTAATTGTCCGCCATTTATGCACTGCAAGTTAATTTTTGTATTTAGGTTATGACAGTATACAGCAGACGACCCATTTTTATCCGCCGATAGTCCGTTAAACTGAATAATGCGCTGTCGGGCGCAACATCTTTTACCCGTTTATTATATATAACTGCAAATCGGCTCTTACTCGGCAGTAATTAGTGTAGCCGCTATTTCATGAAGAAACCAGTGCTGATATTGAAAATTGTGATTGGCATATTTTAATTAGCCAGGTCAGGTGTTTCTAAAAAGGCTGATAACACTGTAGCAATGTGAGGATACATTCAAATTTATTACATAGATAATGCACGTGGAGCTCAGCTCGCAGAGACAAATGAGAACACAGTAACTTTTTGATATCCTTTTAACTCTAAGAAAAATGTCAATTATTAATTGCTGAATGTTTATATTTTCTAGAAAAAGTAAGCAAAACATTATTTTGTTTCATATGACAGAAATGAATTGCATTAACAATCCTAGGTATTGTTGAAAACTCATTGTTTTACATGCCAGATTAAGTAATTGGACCCCATCCTTGTTTGTACGTGACTGCTGGAGAAAAATAATGTTATGCTTAATTAAAGAGGTGACACTTTCTATATTTTTATCTGATATCGAGTTGTAAGAGCCGATTTGCAGTTATATGGGTAAGAGTTCGATAAGACTCCCTACGGTCGTCTTAATACGAACTCTTACCCATACATAACCCTTTCACCAATAATTTAATTTCACTTGTGTTGTAACCACCGATAGATACACATCGAGGCAATCGAAACCCGGACAAAGGTAAAACTTTATTACATTTTTTCACAATATTACAAAAAGTGACTATCCATTAGCCAATCAAATCACAATACAGTGTATTGGATGTATTTTTCGCCCACTTAACCTCTACCTGATGGAGTTTAAACTAACGGTTTAACAATTTTTACAACGCCACAGTAGTTTAATAATGTTATTTATGAGCGTTTAACAGAGTAGACGACAAGTTGTTATATTAGTGATAAAGGTTTAAGCAAAACAAGCCGGTGTTTACATATTTACTTTTATTTACAAACGTTTTTTTTCTCTTTTTCACGGTACAATTTATAACATGTAAATACAATTAATAGAGTAATAATTTTTTAGATAGTAAATATTTTACACATAAACTCACAGACACACAAAGTAATGTTAATTTAAGTCCGAAGCTTTCATCCAATAGTAATTATTTTACACATAAACTGAAAAACGTTAATTTAAGTCCGAAGCTTTTATCCAACTGTTAAATTTAGGCGGGAAACTTTTCCATTTGACGAAGAGCTGTTTATTTCGTCCTTTTTCTCAGCTTTTTAATATTTTTTCTATTTTCCATGTTTGATTAGGATCAATGTCCACTTTCTGTAACTCGCTTTCATAAAATGTGCCTTTGATTTCTTCTTGTTGCATGTCTTGAAGACGATAGATAGGCAATGTACCTCTGTGATAACGTTTATACACTTTAAACAATTCGCCCGAAAACGTTTGATGGTACGCCCTAGTAAATATAGTTTTTAGATGACTAATACGCACATAATCTCCTAATTTAAATTTGAAGCGTTTGAGATTTATATTCGATTTGTTGTTTTTAGGGTTTTGAGCCATGTAGGTTGATATTCGTACTTCTTCTTGATTACTGTCTTTGACATATGCGGTTCTCATTCCAATAGTTCTATGATAGGTATGGTTATAGCTGTCGGCGATGTCCTGTAATATGGATAAAAATGTACTGGTTTCTTTGTACAAGTAGCGCATGAGTCTAGTTTTTATACTCAAAATCGCCCTTTCAGATGTGGAGGCCTTCGTTTCATTTTGAGTGGGATAGTAATGGATTCCTTTCTTTTTCATTATATCTTGGACTTTCCTGGCTTTAAATTCTTGACCTGAAAATAAATAGAGGAATGTGTAGTAGCTGTCAAAACAGTCGTATACATGTTGTAGTAAAATAACACTTGACAAATAATTCATACCTTTGTCGGTCAATAATTTGGTCGGAGAACGGTTTGAAGATGTAAAGATTTTCTGAAAGGCTTGAGCTACTTCTTCCCCAGTTTTGTGTTTTAACGGCTTTAACCACACATACTTGGAAAATGTATCTATCACCAATAAAATGTATTTGAAACCCTGGTTCCAATCAGCAAATTTCACCATATCGATCAATCGGTCTCCTAACCGGTTTGTGTAAACAATAAGATTCCTGATTATGCAAGAATTTGCGTATTCTGTGCATTCCCATATTAAATTTCCCTACATTTTTGACCACTTTGTACAGTTTTTGTGGCCCAGCAAATGAGGCTGGGTGTTTTAGGTCAAGATATTGACTTTAAATACTTCTCCCATGGAGCCATGTTTACTGTTCAGTGTCGTTGGTAGAAATGAAATGAATATATCTATACGTACCTATAAATTAGTTTTCAGATTCCTCCTCATCGATGTCACTTTCTTCCTCGTCACTTTCTTCATCATCAGTAATTTCAGTCTCAAATAAATTTTCAAACTCAGTCTTATGTTTTCTCAAGACCTTTGTCACGGCTGAAGTTTTGTTAAAACCTTTTGAAATAAATTTATTTATCTGAGCCATAATGTTGCTGTGCAGTTCATTGTTACTAAGTGGCAATATAAAATTGTCAATTAACATTGTATAATTATTGAAAAACGCCTTTTCGTTGTAAGGCTGAATACGTTCTTCTGCCATTTCTTGTGCTTCGTCACTTTCCTCTCCGTCATCAATCAATTTGTTATATATTCCGTCGAACTTTTCATCATTTGATTTTCTGGCTCGCTTCCATAAATTTACATAAGCCTCATTATCTTCTAACGCATCTTCTTCATGCTCACTATCGCTTATTTCTTCACGTGTTCGTTTCTTCTGATCCATGCTTTCGGGACACCACCCGCTTTTGACATGTCTTTGCACGTCATGGTTAGTGTCAAATAATTGCCCACAATCATCGCAAGCTTGTCCTTTACTTTCCATTATTTCTTCCGAATTATTGTCGTAATAATCTTGCGACTTCTTTGGTTCTAAGTAATCCTCGATGTGATCTGTTTGAACTCCAGCTGTAGAATGATTTACTTCTGGAAAACCGTTTTCTTTTATAGACCCTGGTGGGGTCACGTGACCCTCGTATTCAGCATTTTTACAATATGCCTTTTGTTCAATACATTTTATCCTCTGATTGTCTGGAGTAAACGGTTTTAAATCCACTAATAAATACCTGTAGGTTACTTGGTAGCTTTTGCAAATGGTTTCAAGATCTTCTCAGTATTCCCTGGGTACATTTGCCTGGCCAGTGTCATCACTGATTGCTTGTCTACTGGGTTGTTAAACAACACTAAGTAATGACAGTTACGTCGCTGTGTAGGGTCTTTGTTCCCGAACAAGTTTTGGTTGATAGATATAATGGTTAGAGATCTGT
The DNA here is from genome assembly GCF_026571515.1 of Ruditapes philippinarum. Lineage (NCBI taxonomy): Eukaryota > Metazoa > Mollusca > Bivalvia > Venerida > Veneridae > Ruditapes > Ruditapes philippinarum. The sequence continues at coordinate 109,901 of NW_026862612.1, forward strand.
GGTCGGAGCCCTCTGTAAATAAGTCTGTAATACGTTTATCTTTACCAGATTCAGAAAATAAATCGTCCAATATCAATAGATTGTTGACTTTAGTATCAAAGAAGTCGTCGTCATCTAGGTCGGATGGTAAACCTTGAATGAACTCTACTCTTGGAAAAACAGTTTTCTTAATGAACGTGTATAAAGGCTGCCATCGTCGATAAAGCCACACAATCCTTTGAATGTTGGGTTGAATTTTTGAATCATGATTCTGCAGCAAATCCTTAACCATCGTGGTCAAAAGTGTAAAAGTGTACAAAAAATGCAGAAAAAATAGAGGAAAAGATCTCATAAATTTGAAATAGAACTGTCAAAAATATATGTCGTGAAGTAAAAGACTTTAACAAAATGATGAAATCATTTTTAAAATGTCAAAATATTTTTAAATTATCAAATCTATATAGAACTTCTGAAATGCTTAAGATTTTAAATATTAAGAAACAGTAGGACCTGAAATCATCATGGTAAATGGGTGTTGAAAAATAAAGTCTTTCCTGTCACCCTCTTGCGCTGACGATGGTGGTAGTGTTACTCCAACCATAGGTGGTAGTGGTAGAGGAGGCGCTCCCTGAGGAGTAGGAGGAGGCACAACCAAATGCGCTTCCTGAAGAGGAGGATGATGCGTTCCTAATTGAACTCCCTGAGGAGGAGGAGGCGCGCCCTGTGCCCCCAAAAGCGATCCCTGAGGAAGAGGAGGAGGAGGTGGCGCTCCTAAATGCACCCTCTGAGGAGGTGGAGGAGGAGGAGGCGCTCCCAAATGCACCCTCTGAGGAGGAGGATGGAGGAGGGATACCCTCTGACTGGCTCTTTTCATGCATTTGTCTCTGGTGTCGTAACATATTGTCTCTTCTCGAAAAAATCTTGATGACACTCTGGACACTGTATTTTTTCCATCCTGTCAGTTCAAAAGTCGAACAAGTAATGAGGCAAATAACTATTTTGTCTTAGTTTTATAATTATATTTCTTTTTGACCAATTCTACATCATCGTTTGCACAGACCTCAACCAATCACATGGCTTGATTCTTTCAGTTCGACTATATCATAATGATCAGATTCATAAGTGCTTCATTCCTCTTCGTGTCAGCTAACGGAGAGGTTTTTAAGTCATTTAGTATAGTGTTAACAGTCTTAACACCAAATAAATTGGATTATATTCGTATTTAAGTAAGTGATTTTCTTTGTCTCGCCCGACTATTTCTTAGTCTAGCCTGGCTTTTTCTTAGTCTCGCCTGGCTTTTCTTAGTCTCGCCTGGTTTTTTTCTGTGGTTCTTGATTAGATTTGAAATATTTTTAAGATTCGTTAATAATCCTTTTTTACTTTTTGTAATAAGGTTAAGAGAAAAATAATATCTGTGTATATATCTTTTTTTCAAAGTTTATTATTTAACTTCATACTAATACTGCATTTTCATTTCAGTCGTACAACAATCAACATGGATTATACCTGCGAACAGTGCGAAGCTAGTTTCACTAAGCTAAGTCAGCTGCTCCAGCATAGAAGGACAGAAAATCATTGGCAAAAATTTACATGCCCTAGCTGCAAGAAGACTTTCAATAGAAAAGAGAACTTAGATCGTCATATGAAGAATTATGCTGACGAACATTCTCACCACTGTCCAAAATGTCTTAAAGTGTTTACAAGGAAAGATGCGCTTGATGAACATTTTTCACAACATGAAAATCAAAGTGGTGGTGGAATGAAAAGACCTCATGGTGATAATGATCATAATAGCTCAGGAAAACGACAAAAATTAACACAAAAGGATAATGCCACGGAATACTTTAACATTGAGAAAATAAACGAAAGACGAATTGAAAAGTTCAACACCACGGCGTCTTACTATAACATTAAAATCAAGGACTTGGAAGTGAGAGATTTACCAAATATTTTAAAAACACTGAAAGTAATATATCAGTCTATACTGACAAGAATTACAGAACATATTCCAGCCAATGATTTAGTGAGGGTGTCCATGGATAACCCAGAACTGGACTATCCAATTGTGTTGAGATTTATGCCAAGATCAGCTTTTACTGTTGATAGACTTCTCTCAGAAATCGAACGAGTTTTACAATCTTATGAGCAGTTTGTTGTTGACGAGACATTTGGTATAGAACTAGTTCATGTTGCAAACGTTAAAGGCTCAGGATACAGAATGAAACCAACAGTAGACATTACTCAAATGTTACAGAACAAGAAAAGTGTAATACAAATAAAGAATAAGGATGAACTTTGCTGTGGCAGAGCACTAGCTACAGCTATAGCTCGTGTTGAAAAACACCCACAATGGGACAGCATACGAAAAGGCCGTCACATACAACGATACTTGGCCATAGAACTTCACAAAAAAGCGGACGTGCCACTTGGTAAATGCGGAATAGAAGAGGTGAAGAAATTCCAGGCGTCCATGCTAAACTATCAGATCCACGTAGTATCTAAAGCACACTTCAACGCCATCATTTATCAAGGACCAGAGGGAGGTGTACCTATATACATTTTCAATCATGATGATCATTATGACGTTATAACGTCAATGACAGGATTTCTAAACAGAAACTTTTTTTGCCAAAAGTGTAAAAAAAGGATACGATCACAAAGAACGTCATAAGTGTAATAACCCGTGTCATTATTGCCGTAAGCTTCATGAAGATGTGTCTGAAGATTGGCAATTCTGTGAAACCTGTAACTGTAAATTTGTAAATCAAGCTTGTTTCGATCTGCATAGTAAGAAGACAGAGAAGGGAAAATCAACTTGCGAATTGTATTACAGATGTAAACATTGCAGCCAACTTATTAATCGTTCAAAACATAAACATGACCATATCTGTGGTGAAAAGTATTGCGACACATGCAAAGACTTTGTTAGTGAAAATCACTTATGCTACATGCAACCGGTTGAAGATGATGACTCTCTAGCAGAAAATGACACAAAGAGAGAAAAACAGACAAAATACATTTTCTTTGATCTCGAATGCACACAAGATAAACGTCTTGAATGCGCTGCTGGTTTCCTTCCTGGTGTAAACAATACATTTGTTAATTGTAAAAAGTCCTGGTGCGGATCTATGGAACATAGGGCAAATTTATGTGTAGCACACAGGGTTTGTAGTACTTGCATGCATCTTGAAGTTACTTCATCTTCAAAGTGTTCGAAATGTGGTCCCAATGAATGGGTGTTTTCAGGTTTAAATACCACGGAGACATTCTGTAAGTGGTTATTCACGGTTGAAAATAAAGGTGCCACAGTTCTTTGCCATAATTTCAAAGGGTATGATAGTTATCCGGTCATGAAATTCTTGTATGACAACGCCATTCTGCCCGAGGTGATCACAACAGGATCAAAATATATGTCCATTGTAGTATCTATCTTTCAAATAACATTCATTGACTCTCTGAATTTTATTCCAATGGCCCTTGCAGACATGCCTTTTTGAGCTTTTGGAGAAACTGAACTAGCAAAAGGGTACTTTCCACATTTATTCAATACGACAGAAAATCAATCAGTAGAACTCAATCATCAACCTGACATTAAGTATTATAACCCCGACAGTTTGAAACCAGAATCACGTCAAAGGTTTTTAGAATGGTACGGTAGCAATCGGCACAAACACTTTTCACTGCAGACAGAACTATTACGTTACTGTCAGTCTGATGTTGATATTCTTAGAAAATGCTGTCTAAAATTTAAAACACTTCAAATAACTCACTCAAACGTCGGACAATGGTGGAATAGATCCATTTGAGAAATGCATTACAATAGCATCAGCTTGTAATCTTGTTTTAAGGAGCCTTTTCCTTGATCACGAAACTATTGGTATCATTCCATCTTATGGTTACCGACCAGAGGCTAAACAGTCAGCCATGGCTTATCAATGGTTATCCTACCTTGCATTTGAAAAACATATATCCAACATGGCCGAATAATAAGGGAGAGAGACAGATAGGACCATATAAGGTAGATGGGTACTATGAAACAGCAGAAGGTCATAAAGTTGTTCTAGAGTTCCATGGGGATTTCTGGCATGGCTATCCAAAATGTTTTTCTAAAAACACAATTAATCGGGTCAATGGATTATCCATGTCCATTATCCATGTCTGAATTATACACAAACACCCTTGATAAGCAAAAGTATCTTGAATCTGAAGGATATATTTATGAATGTATTTGGGAATGTGATTTCAAACAGAAATTAGAATCCAGTCCTATCATGAAAAAGTACATCGAATCTTTGGAAATTGTGTCGCCCTTAGAACCTAATGATGCATTCCAAGGTGGACCTACTGAAGCATTTAAAATGTTTGCAGAGTCCACGGCTAATACTCAGATTAAGTACTTCGATGTTACATCTCTTTATCCCTACATCAATAAAACAGGGAAAATACCCTTAGGCCATCAAAATATAATCACTGAACATTTTGAGAACGTAAATAAATATGAAGGGTTAATTAAATGCAAACTTCTACCTCCGAGAAAACTCTACATTCCTGTTCTTCCAACTAAATGCAACGGTAAGCTTATGTTCACTCTATGTCGCACCTGCAGTGAAACATATGAAAATGGAGAATGTCACCATGGCAACAATGAAAGGGCTATTACAGGCACTTTGGTCACTGATGAAGTTAAGATGGCTTTATCACAAGGTTATAGGTTACTTAAAATTTACGAAGCATGGCATTTTAATGAAATAGCTCAATACGACCCTCGTACCATAACGGGTAGGCTTTTTACAGAATATGTAAATACTTTTTTGAAAGTTAATCAGGAAGCCAGTGGTTGGCCAGACTGGTGTGAAAATGAAAACGACAAACAATTGTATATTAAGCAGTATTTGAAAAAGAAGGTATTTTACTGGATTATGATAAGATTGAAGAAAATCCTGGTCTGAGACTTTTGGCTACAATTATTCTTAACTCTTTCTGGGGGAAATTTGGACAACGTTCCAATCTAACGCAAACAACCTTTATTGACGATCCAGCTCAATTCGTTGATATGATGACATCTGACCAACAAGAAACCAAGAACGAACGTTTTATAAATGATGAAGCAGTCCAATTAGACTGGGCATATAATACTGATTTCATAGAAACTTCAGGTAGAACCAATGTTGTTGTGGCTGCATACACAACGGCTCAAGCCCGTTTAAAATTGTACAGTTATTTACAACCATTAGGTGAAAGAATTTTGTATTGTGATACCGATTCTGTTGTGTGCACCTCTGGATGAAGTTCCAAACAATCAAATAACTAGATTCATCACTGGGGGGCCTAAGAACTATGCATATTGTTTAGAAAAAACAAGCAAAAAAGGTCAATCTTCAATTTGTAAAGTCAGGGGAATAACGTTGAATTTTAAGAACTCAATGGACATTAATTTTGATACACTGAAAGATATGGTAACAGGACAAATGCAAAACCAATGCATTAAAGTTGTGGACAGAAATAAAATCGTTAGAAATAGGGAACTTGCTGCATCATAACAAAGACTGAAATAAAAGACTATAAAATTGTGTTTGACAAGAGAGTGATCTCTGAAAACTACAATTCGTTTCCTTACTGTTATTAGTCATGACTGTATTGAAAATCACATTGTTTAGTTGAATGTAGCCTATTTATTTAAAAGTATACGCATTGTATTTATGTATTTTATTTGTTTCAATTATCTAAGACTTGCGTAATCTGTGTTGTAATAATTGTAAATAAAATAAAAATGTCACAAAATCTTGTACTGCTTTTATGTTCGTTGTATTTACCCCACGGACTTTAAGTTAAAGCATGTAAACATCCCTAGTAGCGTTAAACAAGCAGGCCGTTGTATGAAGAATGTACGCTTAGTTTCAGCGTAGTTGCATTTCAAAAGGCCGAGTTAAATTATTTTTCGTCTGATATGAAATTCTGACTTTACTTTAATGAACCAATGAACATAGCCGCTCATTATACCTTTAATTGGAAAAAGAGCGTCTGCTACAAAAGTTTAAAATACTAGCTTAAAAATCAAATTTTGGCTGACAATTTAAAAATATCGTCTGCTAGATATACCAATATGGCGGCGCGCTGTCGTTACGCTTGAATGGTTCCGATTTTTTACTCCAAAAATGTGGTCTATCCTTCGGCCCTTGACTACTGTCTCTTGTATATCTTTTTTTTTTGCGGCAGCGAAAACAACTGGAAAAAACTGCCTTATCATGAATAACTGTAATGTAGCTAACGATTTATTTATTTATTTATTTATTTTACTTAAAAAGACAACATTATGCCATTGCGATAAAACAGTTATAGTATATGAACTCGTTAGTTACGGGGGTATAACACTGGCTGGGGCGACATCTCGGGATGTTTCTGCAAAAAAAATTGTCTCGGCCTAAAGCCCTCGACATTTTTTTAGCAGAAACACCCCTTGATGTCGCCCCAGCCAGTGTTATATCCTCGTAACTAACTCGTTTCAAGTACTATAACTATTACTTTATTTCAAGTGTTAATGGTACATGACTGTACATGTAGGTACATGCAAATACATTTTGTTTAAGATGTTTTACATTTATATGTCTTGGTGACCCATTTGTTATCAAAATTTGGATCATTTTTAAAGCAGCATGCCTCCAGATTCATGCTAATTTTCATTAAAATTTTGAAAATGTATTTGAATTTGTAATATTGTGAAATAACCATTAAAGAGAGCAATTTACACATTATCAATAACACTTACAAACCATGTAAATTACCAAAACATGGTCAAATATGCATAAATAGCCTTTACTGCGTTAGTAACACAGTAGTAATATAGTTGTAAATACTGAAAAATCAGTCATTAATCGCACGTAATATGCAAAATATTACTTTAATCTTGAAACTTTTTACTTTTCCTTACATCTTAGTAAATTTTTCTCAAGTTTGATTTTATTGAAATATTTTGACTCATCTGGAGGTATGTAGCTTCAAAGGTACATTGCATATGCCTCAAAGATGAAGTAAAGCTTGCACAGGGCCAGAAATTTGTTAGCATGTTCCTTTGGATGTTGACTATGAATCCATAACATTGATTTACTCGAACACAGTTTGGATATGTTAAAAATAGATAAATACTTACCGTACGTCAATTGTATTCCCGCGCCGACATGTATATACTGGTACTGCTGTCGACGCTGGAACAGCTGTCTGCCCATTTGATTGTACGGTGTGAATGGTGACTGTCCTCTGTCACAGATTTATGTAGTGGGGTGTCCATAGTCAAGTTGTTATAGTCATTTACTTCAAACCACTTGCCCCTTATCGCTGTGGTTTTGAAACCCCACAGGGACTTTAGATTTTTTCATGTGAGGGGAAGCTATCCAGCTAGCTTACAGAATGTTGGTGGTTCTACTAAGGTGCTTGTTTGTGTCTGAAATAATGCACAGAGGGGTATATGAGGTCTTCCTCTATCAGTAAAGCTGGTAAGTTGCAATATAACCTTTATTTTTGTGCGACATTAAACCCAAGTCACCACCCTCCCCACCCCACCCCACAAAAAAAAAATATAAAGTTGGCCATTGTTGATTGATTTATAAAAGCTCTTAGAATATGACATTTAATACTCAAATCCACAGGATATGAATGTTTCTATATAACTTTTGATAAAGTCAACTATAATTCATTTAATATGTTACATAAATACACATATGTGACTTTACCCAACCAAAATGATTTGACAAAACATGATACAGAATTAAATGTTAAAGATCAAAACTTTTCTTTTATCTGAACTTAAATATATACATTAATATCCTTATATTCTGAAATATATTTTTATTTCCTCAATTTAAGGACATAAGGTACAGTTTTTTCCACAGTTAAACCTGGGGAATCGATGATAGAGGGATTTTATAGTTTATAGTAGGTAAACATTTTACTTAAACTTAGGGTTTAAACAACTAGACAGCCACATTTTATTGTTTTTCTTTGTCCCTATTAAGTTTTTTTTTAGTTTTGGATGACAAAGTGATATTCTGTATTTCAAAAGGTATGCGTGTCACTTGATACTGTTTTGAATTTAAGATTTGTGGATTTGAATTGCATACATGTAAAACTGGTAATGTTTTTAAAAAACAAAATCAACCTGTGCAACATTATGTATTAATATTATGTGTGTCAGTTTTTCTGAACTTTTTTAAAGAATATAAACTGAATTGGATTTACCTGTGACAATGAATACCAGTATAAATTATGATAAATTATGACCATGGTTAATGAACCCATGGTTTAACCATAGTCAATGAACCCATGGCATGACCATAGTTAATGAACCCATGGTCTAACCATGGTAAATGAACCCATGGTCTGACTATTGTCAATATACCCACGGTCTGACCATAGTCGATGAACCCATGGTCTAACCATAGTCAATGAAACCATTGCCTGACTATTGTCAATGAACCCATGGTCTGACTATTGTCAATGAACCCACGGTCTAACCATGGTAAATAAACCCATGGTCTGACCATTATAAGTCCAGGGCCCATGGTTAATGAACCTATGGTATAGCTATTGTAGGTGAACCCATGGTCTAACCATGGCTAATGAACTCATGATTAAGGTTAGTCAGGCAAATTGTAGCTTGACTATTCAAAGAGTAAGTAATCAAGGAAGGGATGAAGAACAACACGTCAGAGAATAGGGAGAGTTATTGTAATCATTATGGCCTTTTTGAACTTAAAGATTCTACATTTAATATATTCAGGCTCTTGTTTTTCTAGAAAACAATCAAGCATGCTATGGTAACAACAGCTCTTATTTATATACAACAGTACATTGTGCCAAAGTCTATCATAATTGACTGTCATGATAGACTATCATTTGAAAATATATACATGTATGTAAATAGTTTGGATTGAAATACTATCATGAGTTTTATGCCAATTTCCTCGCTTTATGTTTTGGCAGAGTAAAAACTTCCTGTTTTTCTGATACTGCTTAAGATTATTGTATTTTTTTGTTTAGTTTAGTTTTACCAGGATATAACATTATTATCCTATATCAAACTCTCAATAAAGTTGTTTTGCTGTTATGATTTCCTCAGTCTTGACTGGCTAATATAATGGGTATATATATGTTTTTTAGTGTAAACAAGAGTGTTTTAAGCAAGATCATTTCCTCAGAGCATGAAAAGTGTATCTTCTTTGCTCACACAATTGATATACATGCATATATCATATAGATAACACGATAGTGTATTGATATACCTTATAGCTTAATGGAGATTTTGTAATTTGTGAAACTTAAACCAGTAAGTTTTTTTATTAGTTGTCTTTTAAAATGAAATATTTTAAATTAGGTCACAGTGTGTTGTAATATATCTGTTATCTATGGTTGACTTGATTTGATTATGTACATATACTTGAAAATTGTTTAAAAAAAGGTAAAGTCATTTAACTATTTTCATGATTACAGTTTCTCTTTAACCTCGTTCAGGAAAAATTGTAATTATATTATATCTAGTAATTTAAGTTTTGACCACCAGGTGTTTGTTCCATTCTTTGTTTAACATATATTTTCTTCTTTATTTGATATACAATATACAGTCAATAAAGTTCTATACAAATCCATGCAAATCAACAGGTTATATTTATGGAATGAAGACTGACAAGGGGATCGGGATTGGGATTTTTCAAATAGTAGAATTTCTATTTGAAAAATGCTGAGGGTATGGATAAATGACAATGCTTGTGGGAGGGGTTCAACTCAATATATATAGTTTGGGATAATGTTTAGCTTGCAAATCATGTGCCTAGGCATAAGCAACAGGTTAACCAATGTGCATGAGTACTTAATACTTGTGTTGTAATAACATCCCCACTATGTCCAAAAATTGGATTGGGTGCCGGGATACTGACTTCATGCAGGTCAAGTCAGCAAATATTTCTAATTAATATAGAACTATTTTGATAAACACAGATATATGAGAGGTATAATTGTGTTTTATAAGATATCTAGTAAAGAAAGGTTACTAAGTTTATTGCATATTGTTTAGGTTTAGATAAATGAATATCTAGTTAATCACATTTCACCTGATAACTTAGTTTCTTAGTTGCTAAGCAAGTCTGAGAAATGAGAAAAACAAGTCTGGAATTGAAAGTGCTATGTTTATAAAAGCTGTTTTGATAAATAAACAAAAAACAATGTTGTATTAATACTGTTGATAAATAAATAAAAAACAAGGTTGTTTATAAAAACTGTTTTGATAAATAAACAAAAAACAATGACATTGTGTCATTTGTAGGTGACTTAATTTTTTCAGATGCACATATCGTGTTTCCCCCAGTCAGTTTTGGGGAAAAAAATTTATTATATCCCCTTATAAATAAAAACTAAGGGAACTATTCAATTGTTTTTTTAAAAATGGGGTTTTAAAGGGAAAAAAAATTTTTACGTTGTATGAAAGGAAATTTTTTTTTAAATTTCCTAAGCCGTTGATTCTTAACATTTTTGTAGTTCAATTTTTATTACCTGTCTTAAATATTGTTTTTATATATTTTGGTTATTTTTTGTTTTTAATAATTTAACCTGTGTATAACCTATTTGAATGGAAAGTCATTTTATACATTGTAGCATTTGCCACTAGTCTAGTACCAGGCCAGCTTGACCACTGTCCTGGCCATTTAATTCTACAGATTCCTCAAATTTGTGTGTGTTATTTTTAAATGTATATTCATTATTAATATCTCTTATCATTTGAATGGACAATCTGCACTAATTAGATACAGTAAAGTTAAAAAATTTAATAGGTACATGTATTTACAGCAATAATTTAGTATTATAATACATGATGATTATGCAATAGTTAATTTCAAGAAACCTACCCATTTCATGGAAATGGATATTTAAAAATAGACATAATTATGTAAAAACAGGTATTCAATTGTGACCTATATTTTGCTCTTACCTAATAAATTGTAAACAAGTTAAATAAGTCTGTTTTTGTGTAAATAATGTAGACAGGAAGTTTAAAAAACTTTAATGTCATTATATTTACTGGTAAGTTTTTTTTGTGGTTACAAGTAAACAATTTTTTAAAATAAACAAGTATTTTGTTATAATTATACTGTACTGTATATAAAAAAGCTATCTTGATACAGGCACATTATGCCTCAAAAATGACTTTTGTAAATGTTCTTCTTTTCTTAGAAAGGACAGACTGTTAAATAATAGTCTTATTCCATGTTTCTTGTTTATAACCTGAAGAAAAAAGCATAGGAACTCTGTAACAGGACCGCATATTGCGGCGCATAAATCCGAATCTGTACCGGCTTTACATATTATTTGTCCGACCTTTGAATATATTTCATATTATGCGAGTGGGCGGTCTTTAATTATATAATTTCAATTTTATATAATCTGCTTATTTAAAAATTTGAGAATAATAACGTAAAATTTGACCAGTATTAAAAGAGACAGATTGGGTTCAATTGATACTACATGTATATTTTTTGAGGCCATATACTCGGATAATACTAAAATATATTTAAATGTAGCAGAAACATTTTAAAAAACCGTTACACGATTGAAAATATGCGCTGCAATCTGCGGTCCCATTCTTGAGTTCCCAGTCATTGAATTTAAGATTTTGAATTTACTGGCCCGAATTACAGTTTTGAATTTATTCTACTACATGTATATACATTTGTATTTAACTAAATTTTCTTAAAATTTACACTGGCCCGAACTAATTTTCACTGGCCATGGGTCACCGGGCCAGAGCTAAATTCGATGCTTCCTGTACGAAAATGCCTACCCTGACTACACCCTGATTTGACATGGGATCAGAAATTTATTCCCAGCCAGGTTTATTAAGCTATTCAGTTGACTATAGAGAAGACAGAAATCTATTTTTAGATTTTGTAGTATACAATATAATATTATAGTGTTTTCAGGGTGGATTCAACGAAATATTTAAATGAGCCAGAAAAAATACCACCCTGAAATGGAAATCCAGGGCAGAATTTTCACTCACACAGATTTCTAAAAATAGATTTACTTCTAGTTAAATTAAGAGCAATTTCAGGGTGGGATTAATTTGAAATGTTTAAATGAGCCATAATTCACCCTGATTCCTGTTTAAAAAGTCAGGCCAGACTTTTTTCCTACTGTTATTATCCCGCCCCAAAGTTTTGCAAATCCCACCCTGAAATTGAAATAAAAATCCACCCAGATTCCTGTTCTTTTTGATATTTGACAAAATAATAATTGAGATTTCTTTTCTCACTTATCTGTATTTGATTTTTATACAATTAAATACATTTCAAAAGTCATTCTTGTTTGATATTTCCACTAGGTAGCTGCACACTGTAGTACATAATTCCACACTATAGTCCAGACTACACAATCTGTAAACATAAGAAAGCAGTGTAGGAATATGCTATAGTCAACTTTCAATTTATATATTAATCTAAAAGAAAATGTAGCACCTTAATATAGAGAAATATGTCCATACAATGTAGTTTTAAAGGTATAATTGTCAGGAGAAATGTCTGCCTTAATCTAAGAAAAGATTTAGTAATAAATACTAGAACCAATTTCCAAGATATGGAGGCTGGGCAGCACCGCCTGACATAAAAGTGAAATATTCTCAGTTGGAAAACTAGCATGTAATTGTTTAGTTAACACTATCTTTTTGTTTTAGGTATTTTTATCCTTTTCTATCTCAAATCAATATATACATGTAAACAACAAACTCTGATTATTATTTACACCCAAAACAAAGAACTCTGATCATTATTTACACCCAAAACAAACACACATCATTTATCAGCCACTTATATGAAATATCTTTTCACGTATACGTCTTTTATACGAAACAAGACACCTGGCGAGCCCAAGCTCTAACAACTTTTGGTCAAACAACAATAAAATCACCACAAAATGAAGAACACAAAAACAATGAATATTTTTACAACTCTAAGATACGGTATATAAACCACAAACATTCATTCAACAATATTAACTTCACACAATCTAATCAGCATCAGAAAACAACTTAAACTAAAGCACCCAATATTTACATATATCCTCAAAACAAAAGCAGCAACTAATATAATCTTGATATAATACCAAACATTCAACCAATATCAACCAATTATATCTTCACAAACAGATATAACTCAACAACCAAAACAACAAATTACAACCAATAAACCCTGATCAATTAAGATCACCACAATTATATTCAACCACTTCAACAAACCAACAAAACTGACTTCAAAACAACAAAATTCTCTTCAAAACAACAAAATTCTCTTCCCAATAAAAAATAACCCCTCACACTATAAGCGTGTGTCTCCTAACTGATGTAAAATCTCTCTCTAAACGCGCATATTTGCTAGCTGAAACGATTTGACATTTAAACATGTATACATATTTTATACTCCCAGCAACAGGTTTATAAATGAAACTGTACATTGAAATATGATACACTTCAGTGTATCGCTGACTCGTTGTAAAAAAAAACTATCTACAGTGAAACTGTGATTATACTGACAGCCCCCTACTCAAGAAAACACTCCACTGTTTTCAAACAAAATGAATAATCTACAATGTCTCTTTTCAAGTATCGAGTCTACTTAGGTAATCTGCACACACGTTGTCCTTTCCTTTCACAGCTACTATTCTAAACTTATAGTTCTGTAGAAATAATGCCGATCTCATTATGCGGCCACTTTCAACTTTACATTTCTGAATATACGTTAAAGGAGCATGGATCTGTATGAAGCTCAAATTCTTTCCCGTACAAATATTTGTTGAATTTCTTTATTCCGAATACCATTGCAAGGCATTCCCTTTCGATAACCGAGTAGTTTCTTTCTCTGTTCAGTAATTTCTTACTCGCGTAAGCTATTGGAAGCAGACCATCATCAAACTGTTGAAGAAGTGCAGCCCCAACTCCAGTATCTGAAGCATCACATTGCAAAACAAATGACTTTGAAAAGTCTGGAAGTCGTAATATTGGTGATCGTGTCAGTACTTGTATTTCAACGAGCGGAATATTTTTATTACCAGCAAGCTTCTAAAACAGGGCTACCGCTTTCAGAAATTACGGAAATATTTTACTAAATTTTACAATCGTAACTTTGATTTAATTTCTAAATTCAATAGTGATTTAAAAACTCTTCTGCGACAAGGGATTAGCCAGCCTGGTTTTTATGGCGATGTGGTTTACAAACTTCGTAAGATTTTGGGTCATGGTAATTTTTCTGCTGTTTTTACTAAAATTATTAAACGTTTTATTAAAAGCGGTTATGACCCTACTATTTTAAGACATACTGCATGTTTAGTGTTCAACCCTTTTACAGTTGGACACTACGCTTTCCTCTTTTGATTGCATCTGACGGACCAAGTGGGAGACTCTTTGATGGATAGTTCGTAAAGCCTTTTGGGACTGAATTGTCTTAATGTTCGTCTTCTGCCTTGCTTCGTCGGGCCCTTGTAGGTGATTTTCTTGTTGCTCTGTCTTCCTTTAGGACATTGAGTACTTTTGTTATGGTCATTGGGTTTACTTTTATATGTTTCTACATGATCATTTTTAGTGTTTTACTTATTTAACCTTTTGTAACCATGACAACTGTTAGAATTTCACTTTTGGCGGGGATTCATTTTATTTACACTGTCTCGTTTATAGGAACATGGTGGGCTAAGAGCGAGGTTTGGTGCACCATTAACCGGTTTAAACTCCCCAGCAGTCATTATTATGCTGCTGACCGTTCCAAGGCGGCGCCCCACTGTGTTCCTCAGATGTATGTCTATGTTGTTTCATACTGTTTTGGTGACACTTTTGCTTGTGTCCCTTGTTGTTTTCTCGTCTACGGTAAGTATCTTCCCCATTGCCTAGTTTTTATTTCTTTGATTAACCCCCCCCCCTTCCCCGGCCTCCTGTTCCCCCTTCCCCT
>NW_026862613.1:0-5697 GCF_026571515.1 Ruditapes philippinarum
TGTGTAGGCACATTTTGTTGTATCATAATTTTGCAAGGTGGCAACAAAATAGAATTTTCTGGATACAACTCTCACACGGCTGATCAACTTTACTGCAATAATTAACGCAAGATCAAAATGGGCATTGGGATTCAACTAAGTTACATGTACCTGAGGTTACAATGGAATTTTGCATGTTTATCATGATCATTTTCAGTAGTACATTTTTTCTCCTGATGTCTAATCAGATGTACTATTGGCAGTTATGGTCTAATAAGGAAATTCGGTAATTGGATTGACCAGCTGCTGATTAAGATCTTCACTTTTTTGTATTTTGACAAAACAACAAATCAAAGCATGGTCATCATGTTGCTATACACAGTTTGTCACATATGTCTACTACTGAATACATTTCTTTGTACACCTCAAACATTTAGAATGCAGATGAGCTACTATTTGTACAATATCAACTGCAGATAGGCGGCTATCTTTATGATATGATAAACATTTCTGGACAAGGTCCAAAATCACTGGTGGCATACTCTCTGGAACATGGCGAAGAGCATGTGGCTGTTCCTTCTTTTCAACAAGACTTTGAAGAATTACCATATCCTCTTGTTCAGATTCATCATTTTCCATTGCACTAGACTATCTTTACGGAATATACTGTTTACACTGAAAAATAATATAAAATGTATAGCTCCAAAGAATCAAGTTCACCCAGAAGGGATGATTGATAAATCTAGCAACAATTTTTATAAAACACACTTACTTTTAATCGTTTTTTCCGGCTGTTTACTCGTCAAAAAGGCGCGACAATAGTATGACGTCAGATCACGTGATTCATGTAATCCCTTCAGAGTTCATACTTCAGACTTCATACTTCAGACTTCATACGTCAGACTTCAGATTTCAGACTTCAGACTTCATACTTCAGACTTCATACTTCAGACTTCATACTTCAGACTTCATACTTCAGATTTCAGACTTCGGAGTTCAGATTTCAGACTTCAGACTTCAGATTTCAGAGTTCAGACTTCAGACTTCGGAGTTCAGAACACCTTTAATGCTATATGTATAAAGCATTATGTATGAAGTCTGAAGTCTGAAGTCTGAAGTCCGAACTCTGAACTCTGAAGTCAGAAGTCACCACCGGTCTTTCGTACAGTTGTCGACTAAAACATCATTTCTACGAGTAAAGTTATGTAAAGGGTAAAATAATCAAAACGGAACTTAGATCCTGCGAAAACATTTAAAAGCGTATGCTATAATTTATGCTATTAATTTTGTAAGTTGAAAAAGGACCTTATGGAAAAAGTGATCGTTCTTATACATTTTTATCAAATTAAAAAGTGTTTCTATGATTAACGTATTACATGTTGCAAATAAGTGAAACCTTGTTTGACCTCAAACAAACTCATGATAGTTAACTTGGTAAATGCATGTAAGTAAAGAACCTTTGGTTGATAAACAGTATTTTATGTTTACAATAAATGCTATTGCTATATAAAAGCAATGTCATTTGTTACAGAAATAGTGATTATGAATTGCCCCCCAAAAGTACCAATGCTAGTTTAATGAAATGTGGAAAGGATGCTATTTAAAAATAAAAACTATTAAATATCAATAAATTGTTGTTGCTTATTTGTGGATTTGATAAGAAGTAATGCCATCCTGTTATAATTAACAGCACAAAAAAGCAGTTTATCACTTCATCTCCTTCCAGTTGAAACTTACATATTACTCAGTAAAGGGACGCCACTGATGTTTTCGGACATGATTGGTCTAGAATTATTTTCCGAGGTTTATTTACCATTTTATGAAGATATGGACTAAAAACTTGTGTGCAAATTTTCAGATATTCCCTCACTACGTTTTTACCTAGAATATCAGTGAATATTGCACACAAAATCGATTTTCAACTTAAATGCTAGCCAAATTGCTGCATTATCTTTAACATTTCAAGTTTATTTTTAATACAGCTTGCATATTTCTATTTACATACTTTAAAATTAAACATATTTAACAACAAAACACATTTTGAAGTGTTCTGTGTTACAGAATTATTTCCATGTAGACAGTTAAACAAAGCACCATGGAACTTAAACTTTCACACTGCACCAAATTTTGCCTTGTTTTCATTTCATTATGTGCCATAAATGTCAGTACACGTGATATTGTTTTCACATGTCTGTTTTTAATGAAAATTCTGAGATGAAGTACCAGCAAATCTTCATAATTTCATTATGCATCATATGGGGGCTATATTTACGGTTTTACTTTTACTTTATATGTTTGTAATATATCTCCAGCCAAAGGAAGGCTTGTAGAAGTTATTGGTATTTCCCACGTTATTATAGATATGAGGCTTTTTCCAGCAGAAATATGTCTCTAAATATCACATATTTTATGATTAGATACAAAATATTTCATCTTTTGTAATAGCTCTTGATGATATTCTTTGCAGAGAAAGCCTTATATTTTAAAATTGCAAAGATATTTTATCAAAGAAAATGAATATTCCACAAATTCTCCTGTCGTACCAGTTGTGTTCATTTAAATTTGTTTTCGCACATAAATGTTCTGCATTTATTTTGACACTTTATTTGTTTGTTTGTTTGGATTTTTACGGCACGTCAACACATAACTGGCCATATCGTGCCGAATGCTATAATAGGCTTACAAATATTATGTAAAACATTGTAAATGACAATAGAAATGAGCCAATTAGATCCTAGAATACAAGTTTATCTTTTTTAAATAATCAATAATGTTTTTTGATGGAATTGTATTAAAAAGTTCTTTGAGTGAATTTACAGAATAAAATCTATTACGGGCCTGTGAAAAATCATGACATTCAAGAAGAAAATGCTTGACAGTAAAATTTTCATTACAACCTACACAGAAAGGGGCATTGTCATTTGTGAGGAGATAAGAGTGGGTAATTTTAGTGTGTCCAATTCGGCATCGAAGAAGAACTGTTTGATCACGGCGGTTTGACAGAGATAGAGATGGTGACATATCAAGAGATGGGTTTATATCGTGAAGTTTATTTAAAACGGCATTGTCCCAATTTGCTTTCCATTCAGATGATACGAGTTTATTTATAGCCGGTCTAAAATCACCAGCAGGTAACAATAAGCCAGTTTTTTGAAAATTTAATGATTGTTTAGCTAAAGCATCTACTTTTTCATTTCCTCGTATTCCTACATGGCTTGGAATCCAATATAATTTAACATATTTTGTTTTTAGTATATCATGAAATCGCAAAAGAAGTTTCTTTACCATGATATTGTCAGATTTTTTATTTTTAATGGATATTAAAACAGAAAGCGAGTCAGAAAATATCACAAATTTATCGTGGGTATGCTGTGCTATGTATGACAATGCTAAATCGATAGCTTTTGCTTCAGCAGTAAAAATTAATGCATTATCTGGTAACCTCATACTAGATGTAAAATTATTTTCAAACACAGCCGCACCTACTTTGCAACCTTCTTTTGAACCGTCCGTATAAATATGTATAAAATCTTCATGTTCTTCCTTAATTGCTAGAAACTTCTCTTTGAAATATTCAGGCGAATTTGTTGCCCTTTTTTCTATTTGAAAGGTTAATATTTATTTCCGGGGAATTATAAGTCCAAGGTGGAACATCCTCATCGTCATTTTGAAGGATACTGTCTGGATTAATTTTAAGTTTATATAAATCATCTTTTAAACGAATGCCTAATGGTTTAATTTCCTTTGGTTTGCTAACAAATTTTTCAGTATAACTTGGTTTGAAAATAATATTTTTAGCTGGATTTTTCCTATTAGATGAAATTCTAGTTGCATATTGAAGTGATAGTTTTTTACGACGAAGATAAAGCGATGGTTCCCCAGCTTCCGCATATAGACTTTCTACAGGTGAAGTGCGAAAAGCACCTAAAGCTAAACGTAAACCCTGGTGATGTATGGTATCTAGCATTTGAAGATATGATTTTCTTGCGGACCCATATACTACAGAACCATAATCTAATTTTGATCGGATAAGACTTCTGTATAATTTCAGTAATGTGGAAGAATTTGATCCCCAATTTGTACTTGATAAAACCTTAAGTAAATTTAAAGCTTTTAGGCATTTAGTTTTCAAATGTTTAATATGTGGTATAAAAGAAAGTTTTTTATCAAATATAATTCCTAGAAACTTAGCTTCATCAACTACTGGAATTTTAGAACCAGATATGTAAAGTTCAGGGTTATTGTGTTGTTTTCGCAATCGGCAGAAATGAACGCATTGAGTTTTTGACTTTGAAAATTTAAACCCATTTTCTATTGCCCACTTCTGAATTTTATCTAAATTTTGTTGAAGTTGCCGTTCAATTGTTCTCATACTTTTCGATCGATAGCAGATAAGAAAATCGTCTACATATAGAGAACAATCTAGGCCTGGTGTAAGAGCGCTAGCAATATTGTTTATTTTAAGGCCAAAAAGTGTAACAGAAAGTATGCTTCCTTGAGGAACACCTTGTTCTTGTTGGTGATCCTCAGAAAAAGTTGAACCAAGTCTTACTTTAAAGTGCCTATCGTTTAAAAATCCAGAAATGAAAAGATGAAGTCTGCCTATAAGTCCAGCATCCTTTAGATCTTTTAGGATACCATATTTCCAAGTAGTATCGTAAGCCTTCTCAAGATCAAAGAAAATTGATACCAGGTGTTGTTTATTTACAAAGGCTTCTCTAATAAAAGTTTCAAGTCGTACAAGATGATCGTTTGTACTTCGCTGTTTACGAAAACCTGACTGAAAATTAGTAATAATTCCATTATTTTCTAGATACCAAACTAACCGATTATTTATCATTCTTTCGAATGTTTTGCAGAGGCAACTTGTCAGTGAAATTGGCCATAATTTGTAGGGTCAGTTGAATCTTTTCCAGGTTTTTCCGTGTTATTTGTGCCGTGTGGCGGCTGTAAAAAGTCTCCCCGTACATTTAATCAATGATGTTATATTTTCGATCCTTGAAGATCGTTCAGCACGACATTATTGTTGTGCTTGTGGTATTTTTAGTTTCAACTTTTTGGCATTTTCTAGTTGGGTGGTTCCAATATTCCTACTTGAATAATGTTGAATCACCCTTAGGATATGTTGCCTGCTTTTTAAATTTGTCTTTTGACGTCTTATCTGTGATACGCAGGCTTCATAACCTCTGATCCCCTTTCAAAATTCCATTTTATTTAGTTCCGCCCATTGTTTTCTCGTTTAGGGCACACGCATTTTTTTTACTTGGGGACCATATGCCGCTTTTCATGGAATGGCACTAACGTGTCACATTGAAGGTTCCATGATAACCGCCATATGAACACATCTGCAGATGTTTCAAAATTCTAAGTTTTACCAGTTCATGTTAAATGTTGAATTCTGCTTAAGCCGGTGCTAGGGGGCGTGGACGGTAACTTGCACTTTCCAGTACCGTCCATGAACAGGCTCAATCAAACCGAGCCTGCAACATTTTCAATTTTGCCGTGTTGGGCTTTCTTTAGGGATTCTGTATTTATCGATTTTAGGGATAGGAATAACCAACGCATTTTTCCAAGTTTTAGGAAATTCACCAGAAACCCAAATTCTGTTAAAAATTTCAAGAAGCAAGTCAAGAGATTGGGGCGGTGGTGTTTTTTAAGAAACTTGGTAGTAAATTTTGTCCGGGGGTGCAGCACTGTCCTTTTTTCAGTTTTAATTGA
>NW_026862614.1:0-36417 GCF_026571515.1 Ruditapes philippinarum
TGAGTTATTGCCCTTTTTGTTAATTTTCATACTTTAATTTTGTCCGGGCCATTTCTCTTCAACTAAAAAAGCTATGGACTTGAAACTTCATAGGATGATAGATCTCATTAAGAAGAAGTGCAGTGCACAAAAACCGGAACTGTGCACTTCCTAATTTTTGAGTTATTGCCCTTTGTTAATTTTCATACTTTATTTTTGTCCGGGGCCATTTCTCCTAATGTATAAAAGCCATGGACTTGAAACTTCATAGGATGATAGGTCTCATTAAGAAGAAGTGCAGTGCACAAGAACAGGTACTCTGCATTTCTTATTTTTTGAGTTATTGCCCTTTGTTTATTTTCATACTTTAATTTTGTCCGGGCCATTTCTCCTTAAGTATAAAAGCTATGGACTTGAAACTTCATAGGGTGATAGGTCTCATTAAGAAGAAGTGCAGTGCACAAGAACACATACTCTGCATTTCTTATTTTTTGAGTTATTGCCCTTTGTTGATTTTCTTACTTTATTTTTGTCCTGGTCATTTCTCCTCAAGTATGAAAGCTATGGACTTGAAACATCATAGAATGATAGATCTTATTGATAAGAAGTGCAGTGCGCAGGAACTGCTGCTCTGCCATTATTATTTTTTAGTTATTGCCCTTTGTTATTTTTCATATTTCATTTTTGTCCTGGCCATTTCTCCTAAACTACATTGTTCACAAGGCGACACATCCGACTCGCGGAGTTCTAGTTTTTTATATCACATATATTTTTACTTTTATGCAAGTTTTGACAATAAAAGTTTATTTTAAATCATTGTTCTTTGTTTTGCTATGACTTTAACAGCATGTACATCAATTTCATACTAAAACACAATTAGTTATGTTTGAACTTACAAATGTAAGCATATGATGAGCTTTTCTTGTCCTTGAGTTTAAAATAAAAAGTCTCTTCATTAACTATGATTAAATAATGCTTATGGCATGGTCTTGAATTCCTATGAAGTAGTTATATAAGTCATGGCCGATTAAGGTCAAACTGAGTGGTTCTTTGTGTTCATAATGCAGTAGTATTATCTATTAATTCACTTATTACTATATTAGTAACAGAATTGCCTATGATTTCAACTGATTATGAGTGTCACAACTTATGGGTTTGGGGCCCTGGGCCAAGAACTAGTTATCAGCCCACTGAACATGAGTAGTGCAAAAACGGAAACAATGACGTCACATTTTACGTCATCAAATCAGCAAGCTGTAGATTGAAGCTTGCACCTGTTCCTTTGTTTTTAATTCACACGCATTGGGAATGTCTATGAAAATTTCCTTCCAACAGTACTTTCAGTGCTTTGATTACTTAAACTTGGGAAAGTACTGACGTTTAACATTTATGATGGTAAAGGGGGATATTTCACGCTCATTTTACAAGTATAGGTATGTAAGAAGTTATTTCGTGCATTTTAACACTCAATTATTTCATCATTAATTGATATCGTCAACAAAGTTCACATTTGCATGGCGTATTCGGCACTTTAAATGCCTAAGTTGTCCATAGACTTAAACACGGATGAATTACAAAGTTTCATATAATAGTTACTGAACTGTAGTGTGGTATATCTGGACTTTAGTCAAAATATTTTGACATGAACTATTTTTGTGTCGCTTCTAGCACAGCCTGTACACAAAAAAGCATAATATTTTAACGCGCAGTGTACTTAAAATTAGTTGTATAATAGTTTGGGGACCTTTCTGTGAGTTAAATCGTATACATATACATGCACAGTGCGTTAGGTATTAGTTGTATCATAGTTTGGAGACTTTTCTGTTGAAAATGTGTCAGGGTTATATCGTATACATATACATGCACAGTGCGTTAACTGGAGTGCGGGTATTAGTTACCCGCACACCAGAGCATGCCCATTGATTGGCTCATTTTTGCTGGGGTTTACATATTGTGACGGCAGAGAAAGGGAAAGCGACAGAAATATCATATTTAGATGTTCGTTCATTGGTTCATTTTTGCCGGGGTTTCATATTGTGACAACAGGGAACGTGTTTTTATGTTTGACTATGATACAAAAGAGAAAGAACACCAAAACACTCGGTAATCTGATTAATACTCGGGGGCTACGCCCCCTCGTACAAATCAGATAACCTCGTGTTTCTGTGCTCTTTCTATGACTTAACCGCACTCCAGAGCGTATACCCATTGATTGGCTCATTTTTGCTGGGGTTTACATATTGTGACGGCAGAGAAAGGGAAAGCGACAGAAATATCATATTCAAATGTTCTTCATATTGTGACAACACGGAACGTGATTTTGTTATGCAATGTTTGACTTTGATACAAAAGAGAAAGAATATCAAAACACTCGGCAATCTGATTAATACTCGCGGGCTGCGCCCCCTCGTGCAAATCAGATAGCCTCGTGTTTCGATGCTCTTTCTATTACTTTGACTTATTTGGACTTGTACTAAGCTCGGTATTTTCTAAGAAAAATAATAAGCTAAATTGCTACGTTGACGTTGCTGTTACCGTTGTTGTTGCCGTTGTTGTTTCAGAAAAGTTTAATGTTAGTCATATTTTTAATGGAATGCTACAGTGAAATGAGTAGTTGTGAAATGCTCTATTTTTATATCGCAGATGATACTGATAAAATGGACGTAATTCTCCGTTGTCTTAAAATATGGGAATTTACTTGGAGCATGGGAAAATTTATAAATTACCAGTATGTTTATTTCTGAACTGCGGTGAAAGCAGAGCTAAATACAAATAAAACAAAACCGAACATAATCCTGGAACAGCCTACACTGCTTATGTTTGAAATAACTTTATGTTTTAATGCTTGGTTATCAAAAATCAAAAAAGAAAACATGTAGCATCGTAGTTAATAGTATATTCAATTTTGAAAGATGTAGAAGCAGTAAATAGCAATGGAAACATACGATAACGTAATTTAGGTATTCAAATATGAATTAATACCTATAAAAGAACTATGATAAAATATATGATTTAAAGTGATCCATTTAGCCCATAAATGCTATATGTGTTTGTTTTTTTTGTTTTTGTTTTTTTTTAGCTTTTTACTTCTTTTTTGTTGTTGTTGTTTTGTTTGAGTTAATGTCTCTTTGTTTGTTTTTTTACAGTTTCCTAAACGGTATCCATTGCCCTTTTAGCTAAACAATCTTGCTTTTTGGCCATCTTAACCATTAGTAAACTTATAGTTTAGGAAGTAAAATACCCATGCGTTTACGTATTTCACATTTTAACGCTACTTTCTCTGAGTGATATATGATTTTAACATTTATACCTTTATTACGTACCAATTTATGAGGCTTAACATGTCTTTAATGTATTACAATGTATAATCATTAGATATAACGTGTAGATTTAATTAAAGTGTCACACATCAGGTGAAAAATCAGGTAGACTCATTATTTTTAATTATTTCAGATACCGAGTGTACAGTTTGGTAGAAAATGGACACGCTGCATCCTTCCGATTCGCGTGTGAATATGGGACTTTGCTGTTGTATTTGTTTAGAACAATACCGTGATCCGAGGACTTTGGCATGCGCTCATACATTCTGCCAAAGTTGCATCGATCAGCATATCTTAAAACAGAAAGACGAAGACCATCTTAAAAAAGGAATAGAATGTCCACTCTGTCGGAAAGTTACACCTAAATTAGAAAACGAAGTTCCGGTGGAAGAATGGTCTAAATCTTTGCCAGTTAATTATGCTTTACAAGATGCTATTGAAGCACAAATTGTAGACAACGACCTGTGTACAGTTTGTATATTAAAAGCAAAGCATACACCTGCCACAAAATATTGCATTCAATGTAAAAGAAGGTTGTGCTCTGATTGCGAAATCACCCATAATATATTTGAACATTTGAAAATTCACAAAATCGTTCGCATTGACGATACAGAGAAAATAAAAACGTTTCCTGCAGACCTGGACCAGTGCACCACTCATGGGAAACCTATAGAATTCTACTGTGAAGATGAACATAAGCTTTGCTGCAGTTCCTGTGCCATAATCAAACATAGGAAATGCCACGAGGTTGTCGAAATATCTGATATTGCAGCGAAAAATAACGTGGAAAAGGAAAAGTCTTTACTATCGAGGATCAAAGAACTGCAGCTACAATCAGTCAACATCGACTTCTTCTTCGATCAAAAGGAAAAAGAATTGGACAGAAAGCTGAAGGAAATTGACGATAATATCGTCATTGAACAAGATAAAATCATTAATATGTTAAAGGAATCAAGAGCTAGAGTTCTGAAAGAGGCAATGGTTCTGCGTGATAGAGCAACGGAGCAATACACATCATATAAAATGCAGTGTCAAGACATCAAGAAATCAATGGTCCTTTCTTTTAAACGGATTGATATCGCTCGAAAGTTTGGCACATCAGCCCAACTTTTCATTGCTTTGCACGAGGAGGAAACGAAATTAACTGAAGAAACAGCAAAATGTGACGACTTTTTCAAACAGCTGGAATATCTAGATGTAACATCAGAAAATGCAAACACCTCCTCTTGTTTTGAAGAAGTTAAGCAATGCGAATTGAGAAGTCAAGACATTAAAATAGATGCGAATCAAATTCCCGACCATAGAATTATCAAAATGGAAAAGGTAAAGTCTGTTGATTTAAAATCTTCTCTTGAGAATGAATCAGAACCTCTATATACTGGATTGGATTTCCTTCCCAATGGAGGATTAATTGCTGTTGATAATGCAAATAAGAAAATCGTTGTAATGAATGAAGATCTTGAGATTACAAAAACTTATATTCATGATACAGTTTTGCTAGATGTTCTTTGTATCTCTATGGAAAATGTCTTTGTGACCAATGGGCCCGAGTTATTAACATTTGATGTTAATGATGACGATATTTGTAGCCGTATGAACACAATCGAAATACCGCAAGTGGTAGATTCTCTTTCTGAATACAACAATGATATGTTCGTGGTAGGAACGTATGCAAGTAATAAACCTGCAGCGTTGATGTATAAAAACGGAGAAATAAAAGATTTCGATGTCAATTTTCCTGATAAAGAGTGGAAATTGGGTGATAGCTTCAATGCCTTTGATAAAGAAACTGGCGTCCTCGCAATAACAGATGCCGAAGAAAACAAAATATATATCTACGATACTATTCAAAAATCGCAAATAGTTTTTCAGGATGAAAGAATTAAAACTCCTACAGGAATTGCTCCTGGTCTCGAGAGTACCTTCTTCATTTGTAGTCACGGGACTGGTAAAATAGTTCAGATATCACAAGACGGTGCTGTACTACATACATACGAGATAGATATGCATGATCCGTACACGCTTTGCTTTTCTAAGGATAAAACATTTCTTGCTGTTGCTAACTACACGGTAGGTGCCAGTAAACTGCATATATATCGTGTGTCACATAGCAATCATCATCAACAACAACAAAATAACATAACTGAGTTCCAGAAATACTAGTAACAAGCGCTTCTCGACCATGCAAAGTATGAATGAATACAATTACATATGGCATAAGTTTAAAGTATCATCCGAAATACGGCTTGTAATTCTTGTGTATATATAGCTTTTGTTTTCAATGTATAGTCAGACATTGTATCCACTTGATCTAAGTTCTAATGTAGCTTGGTTTTCAATTTTTATGCTGTTTTATTTTAGGAATAGCCTTGCTATAACAGGACTTTGTAACTGTCTATTTTAAGTTCAAACGCTTTTATTATCAGTAATTCTAGTAGAATGCAAGCCAGGTGTCTGAACAGAAAGTTACAAATAGAATAGAATAAAAATGTTAGTAATGCTTCGCTTACTTTTTGCATATTCAATATTTTTGAATGTTTTTTTCATTTTTAAGGAGACAAACTGTTTCTTTAGCGAGGTTGATTAAAATATGCATACTTGAATTTAAGAAAGTACGTTATACATGTAATGCATTTAAATTTGGATTTCAAAATGTAATTTTACTTTGTTTTAACAAGCCATATTAAATGTATTATGTCTTTTACATGTGCTTGTAAGTTGACGTGGTTTGGGCTTAGATATAAATATATTTTTTGAAAATTACATTTAAATCTCTTTATTGTCCCATCTCATCCAGCGATACGTCATTCCATCCAGTTTTTTTATGCTGTAAAACATATGTTAACTGTCTTTGCTGTTGACAGTCTTTAGTCCGTTTTCCATTTTTTGTTTTGTATTGATGAAAAAGTATTGTATGAGGATTATACATGTACATTCGGTTTTCCATGTGCCAATAGGGCCATAGAAGAGTTATACTTAAGGGCCATTTACACAGACGGTCAGTCCCCAATCGGTCATTTAATTTTAAATTTACTCGCTGTTATGATCGGTTGTCATGCGTGATTTTATTTCTGGTTTTCTGTGTAAACGGCCATCGGTGACAGAAAGCAAACTCAAACGGGGTTGGATCGGTGATAAAAATGCTGAAATACTATCGGTTTTTATCGTTTGTAAATCGGAACTAAATCGGGCGTAACGCTGATTAATCGGTGTTTGATAGCTAGTCATCAGTGGTTCAGATATGACCGGTGATTCATATTTGGTTATCTTTGTCCGATCGGTGATTAAGAGCTTGCATATCTCGTGATATAGGTTGCTGTCGGTTATTTGTAAATTATTTTCACTGATCGAGAATTTTAAACATGTTTAAAAATCCCAATCGGTAATTTCGATAAAACTTATCTTTCCCCAATAGCAGTTAATAGGTGGAAAACAGGTTTAGGTGATATCGGTGTTAAATACGTTGCCATAATTTGGCTAAAAGAACTACGGATCAATCACCGATGGCTCTGTGGAAAGATAAGTTTTATCGGTGAAAAATTACCGATTGGGATTTTTAAACATGTTTAAAATTCTCGATCGGTGAAAATATTTTACAAATAACTGACAGCAACCTCAAAATTTCTTAAGGAAAAGGCTTATTAAATAAGATAAAACACCAAATAAAGCAATATTAGCAATGCTTTGTAGTACATTAAAGCCTACAATATGCATATTTTACGGATACTATTTTATTTTTTTTTTTTGGACTCGGGAAATTTAAAAGAGGCAAAATTTATTTATAATTGGAAATCATACAATGCAATTGGAAGTATAGTTTACTGGTCACATTTTATGAGGTGTGAAATTATAAATAGTAATTACATCTTTTAAATTGCAGCAAATGAACTCTATTTCAAATGTTGAAAATATAGACAATGAACTTCCAGCGTTAGCACCATGTGACCTCCCAATATGAACCATTATCTCACGCCCTTTAAAATTTAACCATTGAAATTCATATTATTATTATTAATGTTTCAATTGAAATCACTATCGAATCAAATTTCAATTTAGACGCGAGTTCAAAACATCAATATCAATCCCACCCCATTTAGCTTCGTTTCCATTTTCAGAGTTCAATATATCTATATCAAAATGCATATTGTACTTCATCTCCATTTCCAGGATCAAGAATTTATATCAACCCATGATTGTTCTTGAAGTAACAGAGCTCTGTCAAAATATCAAAAAAAAATGAAATAAAGAATCCAGTACATTGTATACATATTGTTGAGAACAATACTGACTTTACTGGACTTGCAAAACCTATATCAGAAGACTCATATACCTCATCTAACTGTGTACTAAATAGAATTCAGTATTGAGCTCAACAATAAATATACCTCGTATTACTTGATATCTCCCAAAGTAAATTCTAAATTTATCCAACCTTATCAGCGCATTGATTTTTTTGTTTTGTTTTGTTTTTTCCGAGTACAAAACAAAGGTAAAAAGGTCATTATTCATCGTTGATTGCATATCTGATTCTATTGGACTATAGTTACACTAATTGTACTAAGCGATAAGATATTGTGCTATTTTTTGTATGGGCAATATCTCCCCTGTACGAAGCAAGATTCTGACCCAGAACATAACTATATCAGAATCTAGCGATTATTATTTTTAGGCATACTATTTTGTGCTTTTGAATTTGTATCGTTGTTTTCAGTCAGTATATATACTCCGTGACAATTGCATGGACTGTGCTTCAAAATTTGCTTTTTAAGGGCATGACTGGTGAAATGTCTTGGGTCTGTACTCCACAGCGGAAAGCTGTGGCATATATAATAAGTATTCATGTGACAAGAGCATAGCCCTTTGGCATGTATCAGTATAGATCTTAAAATAAATAATAAAACATGTTTTGGACAATTGTAATGTATCCTCTGTTTAAACATTATTTTTGATAACTCTTTAAATTTTATTTACTTAAAACAAATTTGCATTGGAGCGTATATTGTTTATCTTGGCGTCATAAATGCTGACTATTCAAACTAAAACAACTGAATTCACTATGAAGTTTTCAGCGTTTTTTTTGCCCTTTCGCCCGTAAAAGGACGCTATGCTGACGTTATTCACGGGTTAGTCACACGCTCACAACGCTTGCCTGGCGTTGACAAATAGTTCGATCGTCCTGCGCCAGTGGCACGTTAATTAGCACACGCTTATGGGTTTCAAGGGTATCTTACTTGGTCAATGTTACGTTAGACACACGCTAGTTACTAGTATGCGGTAGACACACGTTAATCACCCGTCAGATGTGTCAACCTTATTCTAGAAAACTCAAAAATTCAACGATTGAAACGTTCAGTGAGCGTTGACCAGAACATCATTGTGTGACGGCCCCGTTATATTCTTAAAATAGATAGAAGTAGTTTTTTGGTAGAGTTTGTAGATTTTACTTTATCAATAACAAACTTTAAAATAATAACGATATGCTATGAACATTTTGGTCGATAAATTCACATAACTTATATTATTTCTAACGTTATTATCCAAGGGGCAGGACGTGAAGTGGTTGCACACTTGGTTCAAGCGAGCGAATTGGTTGCAAACTTGACAAAATGGCGAACACGGCGTAATTTCAGCATCCTAGATTCTGTTTTGACGAAGTTATTGAAGATATAAACTGATCATGTAGATATTTTGAAATTTGACATGTGACTGTTCTGGTCGGTTTTTCTCCTAATTTATTCGAATTTGTAAGTTTTAAACTGGATTTAACAATAACAAAATATGTTTCTGTCAATGCTGTACAAATGGTTTAGTTCGCAAATCCGAAGATAACGTTCAATACACAAAAATATCTTGTTCAAGCACATTTGGTTGCAGACTTATACTTCAAGCATTTTTGGTTGCAAACTTATTGAAATCCATAGTAAAACTTTGCAAAAGGAGTGTAGAAGGTCATATTTATTAAAGATCATGTATGTTTTGTAATTGTGGTTGTATACAACACTTGCGTGAAACTATATATTTATATAATTATACTAAAACAACAAGTTTCAAACATTGAAAAATATGTAAAATATGTACTGCAAATATTTGTACATATTAAATGTAATCATTAAATTATATTTTCAATGGCAATTATTGACATTTATGTTCTGTTACTTGTTTTTGTTATAAATGTCATTTATTCTTTCTTCTTTTACAACAATTATACACTTAATGTTTCAAATTACATGGTTCTCAATACTATAATCATCAGTAAAAGCCTGCAAACAAAAAATAGCATATAGCAAAAACATTTATTGATACTTCAATTCTAAAATATGTCATCATATGTAAAATGCAAATGAAAACTACATACAAAACAAACGTATGTGAGAGTACTGTTGTATGTAAGTGAATTATTTTCATCATAAACATAAGGACATGTGCACACATACGATGTTACTCGACGAAATTTCCAAAGTTTATCAAAACCACAAGAAATGTTAATTTGTTTGTTTCGTATGTAAAGATCAGCAGTTGCTTTAGACATAAAGTATGTAAATGTACTTAAAATATTTTTAGAAACTAAAAGTTAAAATGACATGATTGTTTATAATATTTCGGATTTGATGTATATCATTTGTCAATTGGTATTCAACCGCCTCCGTGGTCGAGGGGTTAGAGTCGATGACTTCTAATCCAGTTACCTCTCTGTGGGTTCGATGCTTTGGTAGTTTAGCGCGGAGGAAGGTAGTCTAGTACTGGTGTAACTCTCCAGGAACGATGGTTAGGAAACTACCCGCCTATATGACTGAAATACTGTTGGAAAAGGGCGTAAAATGAAACAAACAAACAATCAAACAATTTGTATTCTAAATTAGATCATAATATAACTGATAAACGATTGGTTATTTACATTGACTGATACGTGACAAAACTACTTAAAGTCATTGTTCGAGTTAGGAAATTTGGAAGATGTTTCGATTGGTCAATAATAAGGAACAATTTAAAGAAACATGCGAATAATGTCCTACTATATAATCAAATTTATTTTAAATCTCAAAAACGAACAATAATGAAAGCTGTTTGTTGCTATTTTTTTTTCTTTTCATGCCAAGATATAAAAAAGTCCTAAGACTTTGTAAAAAGAAAGGAAGTATATCGAGGAGAAAAAATGATGAAGATAAACAAAACTGAACTTCAATTTAGCATATTGTGTTATATATCTATTTGAAAGACCCTGTGTTAGGATATAGCTGCACGCATGCACAATTTGTATATATATTTCTTATTAGATGAACAGGTATAATTGCCTTAATATTGGTAATTATTTAAAAAAAATGATTATTATTCCTCGCTAAAAACATGCATACCACATTATTGACACAAAAGTTTGCAACCAAAAATGCTTGAAGTATAAGTCTGCAACCAAAATGTGCTTGAACAAGATATTTTTGTGTATTGAACGTTATCTTCGGATTTGCGAACTAAACCACTTGTACAGCATTGACAGAAACATATTTTGTTATTGTTAAATCCAGTTTAAAACTTACAAATTCGAATAAATTAGCAGAAAAACCGACCAGAACAGTCACATGTCAAATTTCAAAATATCTACATGATCAGTTTATATCTTCAATAACTTCGTCAAAACAGAATCTAGGATGCTGAAACCTTTAACCGAGTGTGGCATATATATATTGCATTATGGAATAGACATACTAATGCACTTCAAAATAACAAAGAAACCAACTTGCCTGGCAAAAATTCGTTCACCCGTTTCAAAAAATTACGCCGTGTTCGCCATTTTGTCAAGTTTGCAACCAATTCGCTCGCTTGAACCAAGTGTGCAACCACTTCACGTCCTGCCCCTTGAAGATGATTCTGTTCAGGGGAAGTGGAATATATACAATACATATTCAAAGTTCATTTAACATTGTAGTTTTATTAATTGCTAAACGTACAATTAACTGAGAAATGAAAAATTATCAACCAGTAACACATTTTGTTGTTATTTTTTTTTATTGTAAAGAACCATATGAAAGAGAAAATATAACATTGTTATAACATTACTCATATATGTTCGTACCGAAATGTTATATTATAAGCCGATCCATTGGGACGAGGCTTAATCCTTTTTTTAAATATCAAACTTAAAAATGGTTATATCATGAACAAGAAGAAATATAGTAATTTTTTAAACACACTGAAAAGTAAAATAATAAAATAAAATTAATATCTCCAGAACTTCGCATGCATTTTAGAAATAATAAAACAACTAACTTGAAACAAGAAAACAAGTAAGTATAAAATAATCACTTGAGATAGTGATAGATATTCCTGCCTAAGACTAGTAAATGCTGATCTCATACCAAGACACGTGTTTGGTACTGAGCCTACAGTTCCTTGGGTCTAATAGGCAGAAATTATAAGTTTTGCTAATGCTCCCATTAAATTCCATGATAAACATTTCCATAATCCTTCAATAATTAAACAAATTTACAAGTAATTTACAGAGATGTATTGTATTAAACGTCATTCAGAGTTATACATTCTGACTGCCCTGGTCACTTTTGTCATATATTTTCGCGACCATTCATTAAATTCTGTGGTTTTGATTTTAAGTTTAAAACGGTCAAAAGTAAGTGGTTTATACATGACTGAAGATAACTGTTATTCGATTTCAATCAACATTACAAACATAGAACTGATGAAAATTAGTTTCACAAAAAATTAATTATATTGTACCTCACATGAACAAAAATGATCTTCAATTTTTGCCTATAAAATGTAACCTAATGAATACAATGTAGAATAATAAGTATGGTAGTAACTTGTATAAGATTAACATGTACTGTACATTTTATTTATTGCATATGATTTTAGATGTTATCTATGTTTAGATTGTGTTGTTTCCTCTACATGCTCATTTCGAACTTCAAACAATCTTGCATATAACAAACTCGTATAAATATGCACAAACTCACATGCACAACCTTGCGCACATATCTAGAACTTGTACACATATAAGCAATACCTTGTACATATATGCACAACCTTTCACACATATGCAAAACCTTGCACACATACAAAATGTAATGATGTAATGCACTACCTTACAACGCATATGCATAATTCCATACATTACATGGCAATCATATGTAATTTCTCTATTGCAAAACATTTACCCTTTCTCAAATAAATAAGCATGCAACACTCACACAGGTAATGTATCAACTACAAATACTTCACTCACTCAAAATATCAGTACTTCCTTTCCTCAGGAAAACATGCAAATTAACAAAAAAAATATAATTCACTAAAAAAACCTAATTCACGTCAAATAATAAAAACTTCCTTTTCCTCAAGGTTAACATGCAAATTTTGTGTATGCCCAATTTCAATATATACTTCTAAACTTCATGTAGTATACAATGGAAATTTGCTTCATACAAATCTTCATACAAATAAGAGATAATATTGATCTCAAAGTCAATACAAGCAAATGGTAAAATTTTATAATTTATAAGTCTATAATAGCATGTGTAAATGTTACAATGATTATAATGCAAGCCTATTTTATTTAAAATTTTGTATAGGCTTCCTTCTAAACATGAAGTTGTAATTGCATTGGAACAACGACATGTATATGTTTTACTAGCTGAATGTTGGAATTGTGACATTATTACTTCTTTAATGTTAATAAGTGTAGCATGTAACATGAAAAAGGTAAGCATTAAATATGTTTCAAAGTGTTTGCACATGAGCTGAATGCTCGACTATTCTTAGTGATTGAAACTAAAACATGGACCAAGCAGGTAGTTTTCTTTGTTCTGTGTAAGAAGGGAACAAACAGTGAAATTTATTTCTAGAAGTATGGTCTTAGTTAGTGACCAAAAGACATGTGTGATGTTTCAAGAGAATAACTACAGTGGTTATAGAAATATTAAGCTATATGCTAAACATTAACCAAGTGCAAGGCTCACGCAGATGCCTGTGTGAGTAAGATTGCCCCACTATTCAAATGGTTGAGCTAAAAAAAGTCCCACTATTCAATGGTTGAGGTAAAAGTGCCCCACTATTCAATGGTTGAGGTAAAAGTGCCCCACTATTCAAATAGTTGAGCTAAAAGTTAATGTATTAAGATGTAAACCCTCTCATAGCAAACAGCAGAGTATTCTCAAATATTTAGCACTACACAAAAAATAAAATAACAATGATAAAAGTAAACAAGCAACAGAAAACAATTTCATTCAAGGTAAAGCATGCACTTTCATTTTTCTAAAAGTTAATCATTTTCTATATATTTATCTTGACATTATATAAATTTAATATAACTAATTACTTGATAGTATGTAAAGTAACAGGACATATATATACTAGCATGCACATATTTTCACAACATGAAAAAAGATAATTCTAAAGGTACCTGCATCATAGCAAATTAATACATGTCATCATTTAAATCACACCTCACAAAATTAAATGACAAATGTGGTGTGTGAGTGGTGGTGGTAGACAGGGGGTTTGTCAGGGTTTGTCAGGCGGTTGGCTTTAAGGAAAGGTGAGTAGTCCAAAAGCATTGTTTAAAGGTTATTATTTTATCATCAAATTTGCTGTGATTAAGTCATAAATTTACAAATAACAAATTTTTATTGCTTTCCATGCCCATTAAAATGTCATACATAAAGTGGCAATAGGGCTGGCGGTATAGGCATCAGACAAGTAATACAAGGATTGCTGGATGTGTGCGTTCAAACCCCGTCAGGTGCTCCTTGAGCAAGAAACATTAAAACAAATAATAAGAACTGGTTTGTTTTAGAAATGGATTCAAGAATGCTTCTTCCCTATCAAACTAAACAAGAGGGCCATGATGGCCCTGAGGTCGCTCACCTGTATAAAGCCCCCCCCCCCCCCCCCCGGGCCAATTTTTTGTTTATTTGAACAGACTTGGTAGACA
The DNA here is from genome assembly GCF_026571515.1 of Ruditapes philippinarum. Classification (NCBI taxonomy): domain Eukaryota; kingdom Metazoa; phylum Mollusca; class Bivalvia; order Venerida; family Veneridae; genus Ruditapes; species Ruditapes philippinarum. The sequence continues at coordinate 14,239 of NW_026862614.1, forward strand.
CCCATAAGAAGATGTTTCATGCTAAAGTTCTAGCTCATTGGGTTTTTTAAAAGAAGATTTTTTTAAGTTTTTACTATACACATATAGTTAAAAACAATGACACCCCTGGGGCAGGGCCAGTTTTGACCCCCGGGCTTTTATTTGAACAAACTTTGTAGATATTTTCTTAAAGATGTTTCATGCTTAATATCTAAACTCTAGCTATTTGGGTTTTTTCAAAGAAGATTTTTAAGTTTTTGCTATACACAAAAAAGGAAAATCAATGACCCCCGGGGCAGGGCCAATTTTGACCCCGGGGCTTTTATTTGAACAAACTTTGTAGACACTGATTAGAAGATGTTTCATGCTTAATATCTAAACTCTAGCTATATGTTTTTTTTCAAAGAAGATTTTTAAGTTTTTGCCATACACATATAAGGAAAATCAATGACCCCCGGGGCAAGACCAACGTAATGCGTTTGCGACCAGCATGGATCCAGACCAGCCTGCGCATCCTGTTCATCTAATAAGAAATATATATATACAAATTGTGCATGCGTGCAGCTATATCCTAACACAGGGTCTTTCAAATAGATATATAACACAATATGCTAAATTGAAGTTCAGTTTTGTTTATCTTCATCATTTTTTCTCCTCGATATACTTCCTTTCTTTTTACAAAGTCTTAGGACTTTTTTATATCTTGGCATGAAAAGAAAAAAAAATAGCAACAAACAGCTTTCATTATTGTTCGTTTTTGAGATTTAAAATAAATTTGATTATATAGTAGATAAAAACTATATTAACATTAACACAAGGACATTATTCGCATGTTTCTTTAAATTGTTCCTTATTATTGACCAATCGAAACATCTTCCAAATTTCCTAACTCGAACAATGACTTTAAGTAGTTTTGTCACGTATCAGTCAATGTAAATAACCAATCGTTTATCAGTTATATTATGATCTAATTTAGAATACAAATTGTTTGATTGTTTGTTTGTTTCATTTTACGCCCTTTTCCAACAGTATTTCAGTCATATAGGCGGGTAGTTTCCTAACCATCGTTCCTGGAGAGTTACACCAGTACTAGACAACCTTCCTCCGCGCTAAACTACCAAAGCATCGAACCCACAGAGAGGTAACTGGATTAGAAGTCATCGACTCTAACCCCTCGACCACGGAGGCGGTTGAATACCAATTGACAAATGATATACATCAAATCCGAAATATTATAAACAATCATGTCATTTTAACTTTTAGTTTTTTAAAAAATATTTTAAGTACATTTACATACTTTATGTCTAAAGCAACTGCTGATCTTTACATACGAAACAAACAAATTAACATTTCTTGTGGTTTTGATAAACTTTGGAAATTTCGTCGAGTAACATCGTATGTGTGCACATGTCCTTATGTTTATGATGAAAATAATTCACTTACATACAACAGTACTCTCACATACGTTTGTTTTGTATGTAGTTTTCATTTGCATTTTACATATGATGACATATTGTAGAATTGAAGTATCAATAAATGTTTTTGCTATATGCTATTTTTTTGTTTGAAGGCTTTTACTGATGATTATAGTATTGAACTGAGAACCATGTAATTTGAAACATTAAGTGCATAATTGTTGTAAAAGAAGAAAGAATAAATGACATTTATAACAAAAACAAGTAACAGAACATAAATGTCAATAATTGCCATTGAAAATATAATTTAATGATTACATTTAATATGTACAAATATTTGCAGTACATATTTTACATATTTTTCAATGTTTGAAACTTGTTGTTTTAGTATAATTATATAAATATATATTTTCACGCAAGTGTTGTATACAACCACAATTACAAAACATACATGATCTTTAATAAATATGACCTTCTACACTCCTTTTGCAAAGTTTTACTATGGATTTCAATAAGTTTGCAACAAAAAATGCTTGAAGTATAAGTCTGCAACCAAATGTGCTTGAACAAGATATTTTTGTGTATTGAACGTTATCTTCGGATTTGCGAACTAAACCATTTGTACAGCATTGACAGAAACATATTTTGTTATTGTTAAATCCAGTTTAAAACTTACAAATTCGAATAAATTAGGAGAAAAACCGACCAGAACAGTCACATGTCAAATTTCAAAATATCTACATGATCAGTTTATATCTCCAATAACTTCGTCAAAACAGAATCTAGGATGCTGAAACCTTTAACCGAGTGTGGCATATATATTGCATTATGGAATAGACATACTAATGCACTTCAAAATAACAAAGAAACCAACTTGCCTGGCAAAAATTCGTTCACCCGTTTCAAAAAATTACGCCGTGTTCGCCATTTTGTCAAGTTTGCAACCAATTCGCTCGCTTGAACCAAGTGTGCAACCACTTCACGTCCTGCCCCTTGTTATCGTTATCATCTATCTTACGATGGTATACATGCATGTTTACTGCGTTATATCGACCCATTCTAGATAGCATGCTGTTGGTGAATATAATCTTTATAAGGTTGTAATTCACAGATATGGTTTATATGGTGAAGACCTCGAGCTTTCTAAATGTTCATTATAAGATATTCATCTCAAAATCGTCAATATGTTCATTTTTTTTATTTAATAAAAAATGGAATAAAAATGGAGCAATAAATACAGACCTGCGAAACGTAAGTTCTTCGAATAGTGAAATACTGCTTTTAATAGCATAACTATGTAAAAAGCATTAGTTGTGTACATCTAATGCTTTACCCATTACTTCCACTTTTGAGGTGAAATGAAATAGGCTAGAAATATAATCTCTTTCCGTCAGTCTCCTGACTAGGACCTCGTATGAATATTCAAAACGGATGCGGTAATTCGGTCTGACCCCAAAACAATAAACATGTAAACAAATAACATGTTCGAAGTTGTTGACAAAGTTAATTCGATTATATCATGTGAAAGTCCACCTAAATTAAATCAATTTATATTCTATAGATATATGAAAAAGTAAACAGTTCATTATTTTTTTACTTATTACTTTACTTGTAGAAACCGAAGTACAAATGTGTACCTGTTAAAGATTTTTCAGGTTTTGCATTTGGTCATTATTGTTCGCCAATGGACATTTTAAAATTATTATGATTGTCCGACATATCTTCCAATAATAATTTAACCGAAAATGACACTATTTCCATTTGAATGTCAAAAACATTTATTTAACAAAATTTACGTGGTAGAATTATTTTGATATCGATTGCTTAGTTCGTTACTATCTTCCAATTTATGAATAGATGCCGAGGTGTTCCGATTGCTAGAAATACTGTCCACTGCATTGAAACCGAGGACTGTGGTCCTAACTCAAGTTTGGGCTTGCCTTTGTTCTTACTTTTTGAAAACATATTTTTTTATCTTTTAGGTTCTTTTTAGAACTAAAAAATATGGTCTCAAGTTAAGTATATATAATTATTATATACGGTAGAAGGCTAAATTTGATAACAGATGTGGTACCTGACATTTTCAAAGTCTAATAAAATCAAACCTTCGAAAAACGTAGATGAATCAGTATAGTAAAACTTAACAGCCCTTTATTTAGTAGATTTTTGCGATATTTTCAATTAAGCACTCTAAGCAGGAAAATGATCTAACAAGTGTTTAAAATGGGTATGGAAGGGTTTCATTTTTATACCCCCGAACAACAAAGTTGTAAGAGGGGTAAACTGAAATCAGCTTGTCCGCCTAATAACTTAATAATCCTTTGGCGACAAACTTCATATTTGGTATTGAGATTGGTCATGATTGATAGATGACCCCAATTTATTTTGAGGTCACTAGGTCAAAGGTCAAGGTCACAGGGCCCTTGACTATAAAAGCTTGTCCGTCAAAGAAACTTAAGATTCCTTTGTCCAACAGTCTTCATATTTGACATGGACCCCTTAAATGACCCCTATTGATCTTGTAGTTATTGGGTCAAAGGTCAAGGTTATAGAAGCCTTTAGTCCGCTTACATGCTTAACAATGCTTTGGTCAACATTCTTTATGTTTGGTAAGAAACTTATGACTAGTAGATGACCTCTATTGATTTTGAGGTCACTAGGTCAAAGGTCACGGTCAGATAAAAAAAGCTTGTCAGCCCAATTACTTAGGAATCCTTTGACCCACAGTCTTTATATTTGGCATGGATATTAGTCATGACCATCAGATGAACCCTAATGCTTTTGAGGTAACTGGGTGAAAGGTTAAGGTCACAGGTGAATTGACTTCAAAAAGCTTGTCCGCCCAATAACTTAAGTAACCTTTGAGCCACAATCTTCATATATATTTTGCATGGAGGTTAGTAATGACCATTTGGTGAGCCCTGTCGATTTTTAGGTCACTGGATCACAGGTCAATGTCACAGGGACCTTGACTTCAAAAGATTGTCCGCAAAATAACTTCAGAATCCTTCAACCCACAATCTTCATATTTTGCATTGAGGTTTGTCATGACAATTTGGCGATCCCTATTGAGTTTGGGGTCACTGGGTCAAAGGTCAAGGTCACAGGGGCCTTACGTTTAAATAGCTTGTCCGCTCAATTGCTTAAAAATGCTTTGGTCAACAGTCTCCATTTTTGGTATTGAGGTTGGGTATTATTAGTAAATGACTCCAATTGATTTTGAGGTCACTAGATCAATATTCAATGTCAGAAGGTTAAATAATGCATATAAGTAGGTTCTCATATATTCATCATAAAACACCCCCAGGCAAGCTGCATGAATTGTGGGTTAGATAATAAAGTCATGCAGTGGCAGATTCAGTTTTGAGGTCAGTTGGTCAAAGGTAAAGGTCACTTAGATCTTTGCAACACTTAAACATGTAGAATACATAACTTAGCAATGCACTGGCTTACTACCCTCAGATTTGGCAGGGAGGTTGTCCTTGAGCTTTAAATGACCACTTGATTCTGACAAAGCGACATGTGGTGACAGTGGCAGTTCTAGTTATATATGTTTCAAACGGTCTATCTAAATCAATCATTAAGCTTGTATAATATGTTAGCTGAATGTAATATTGTTTTTCTAAACCATTATTACTAGGCAAACAAGTTAGATTATAAAGTTTTTCTGAAATAAAAAGACTGTATAATTTTTTCTACAGAAAAGTGTTTATAAGTCCAAAGCCGTACATTAAATTTTATTTAAATTTTGAATACAGATGTCCTGCTACAGATCTATTTTATTAAATTTTCAGTTTCTGATAGTGCCCATAGGTGTACACTACAATATCTCTTGACAGATGGCAACAGCAAAAGAGGACGGAGATACGATGGCAGATGCAAAAGAAGACGGAAATATGGGCCAAGATTAGTGTTCTTTTGTGGTCCTTGTAAGAACAATGGTGAACATGAAGTTCCAGTCAGTTATTGTGAAGAATGTAATGAATATCTGTGCAAGCATTGCCACAAAGCCCATAGAGGATTGGCTGCTACAAGAAACCATGTGGTTAAAGAAAAGGATGGACTACTTGCACAACCTGTTGTGAAAAACTGTTCAATAGAATTTTCTGAAAAATGTACAGCACATCCAAGTCAGGTTATTATTCATTACTGTGTATCACACAATGAGTTTTGTTGTTCGCAATGCCTATCATTGGGCCACAAAGTCTGCAAAGATGTCAAAAGTGTCACTGATTATTTCAACGATTTTTGACGTGCATCAAGAAGAGAACAAGTTAAAATGCAAAATGCGTACACTTTCTGATGAAGTTGCCAAAACGATGACCCAAGTTCAGAGTAGTATAAAGGCTATAGAAAATTGTCACCAAGGAGCTCAGACAGAAATGTTAGAAACTAAACGCATGGCTTTTGATCACATTGAAAACCTATATAGTTCACTTAGTGGGAAACTTAATAAGATGAGAGAAGAAGACATGAACAAGATTGTCCCGTATAGACACAAATGCAACGCAGTTTTGTTTGACATGAAAACATTGGAATCCTACTTCAACGAAAAGACTAAGTATAGTTAAAACCAACTGTGTTTTGCTATTAAGAAGGCAGATGCAAAGGTAGACATAAACTTCCATGAACTGTCAGAAGTAAACTGTAGCGAACATTTAAATTTTACTAGGTACAAATTCATACCTAATGAAGCCTTTGCAAACATACCAACACAATTGAGCTCTTTTGGGTCACTTGATATTCAGAATGAAGTAATTAAGTCTGCTGTCAAAATTTAAAGTTTGCGCACCAAAGGTGTGAACGACAGCAAGCGCTGTTGCATTACAGGACTTAATAATAGCTTTGAAAAAAGTATATTATCATCTTTTATGAGCCTCGTATGATTATATCATTTATTGTAAATTCCTCATATTTGCATGTATACATGTATTGAGAGAAATAAAGAAGATTATGTAAGATTAAGATTATGATAGCAGATAGCAAAATTGTTCTGACCGACTTTAACAATTCATCTGTTAAGCTAGTTGATACCTATGAAGATAAGGTTATATCAAAATTGAAGGTTAAATCACCACCATGGGATGTCACCTGTGTGTCCAGCAATAAAGTAGCTGTTACTGTCCCAGAAAAGCAAATAATTGAATTGTTAACAATCGACAAAAGTTCAAAATTTTCACTCGAACAAAGCATAACATGTACAGGCAAATACTACGGGATAACAAAGAGTAAAGACAAACTGTTAGTTATTGTCGTTGAAAAGAATGGTACAGCTAAATTACAGCAATACGAATCAGATGGTGCAATTCTCTTATCGGTTGTAGTTGATGTCGCATATCCGCAATATGTTGTATGTGATGATGATCGTTCAAGAATATATATCTCCGGTAATTGTCGAGAGACGTATATCTCAGAATTCTCAAGTGAGGACTTTAGATTATTAGACACATTGCGGTTATGTAAGGAAGAAGTAAATGGTATGGCGATCGACAATACTGGAAATTTTACTATTGTAATTCGCGCTGTAATGAAACAAATTTAGTCAAATCAGACGAAAAAGAAATACACAAAAGGAAACGACAAATTCTCATTTCAGATAAAAAGTTATTTTAAAATCCTTCAATGAATGACAATGTTACAGTTTGGAAACTAATCACCTATTCTCACCAGATAGACCCAAGTTTGAAACTTGAGTGTCTCTTAACGAATGTTAAAACATATACAATAATACAGTTTAGTTTTGTTATTTTTTTAACATTACATGGTCCCTACCTTTAAATCATATACACAATAGATGTAAGAAACTGGTATTTAGTAAAAGAAACACACAAATAATATCAATTTAAAAGAAAAATACGCTGTCTCTGTAAAGGGTTATATGATTTAACACACAAGTGCTGCATCAATTTGTTAAAAACTGAACATATCTTTTTTAATTTTTGTTTCACGACATGTTGAAGTTTGAAATTTAAAATAAATTATGAGAGAAACACTTTGCATTTTTCGTTAAAAAACAAAACTCTCTTGTCTCCATATCTAATGTAATCTACGTTACTTAGTTTGAACACAAAAAATGCACAGGTAATAAACGCATTAAAAGGTGTTTAAACAAATGCAAATACTAACAAAACATAGTATAAACGATACGCGATACAATGATTAACTCATTTCATAAAAAAGCATTACACCAGAATCACAAACTATATATTTGTAAAGTAAATTTAAGACTGTAATCTACGTTACTGCTATTACTCAAATATTGTGGCAAAGGGTGCTCTTTATAGACTATTTTCAATAAGATTAGACTTGTTAAACATTCAATATATCTTTATTTTGTATAAGTTAGTTGTTTGTAGAAACTTTCATGCTCATGACAATAAAGATGTAATCTACGAGATGTAATCAACGTTACCATGGTTTTTCAATTTCTGCAAATAATTTGATTTTCATGTCCGAGATCACGTTAAACTGTTTCAAGGTTTCGTAATATAAACTTCTAGATCAATATACACATAGTTTGTTTCCCTTTATTTCAAACTTGACACTTATTCCACCATTTGCATTTGCAATTTCCGCGCAGAAAGGCTATATTACTGAGTTCCAGTTATCTTCAGGAAAGCAAACCAAGGTAAGTGATAAAATGTTTTAATTATAGTTTTAAGATTATAATTGAATTATAAAACTTTAATTCCAATGACACTTATTATTCAAACATTTATTGCAAATATTAGTTTCATGGCCCACTATGTTTGTAACAAATCCTTTTCTATTTTGGTCTCTATTTTTGCTTACCAAAGATTTTGCTTATAAATTTTTATCATAACAGATATCTACACAGATACATGTATGTTATCTGTGTTATACCAGATCATCTAAGATTTTATAAAGGTGTAACAAATGTGATACCAATGTTGGTAATGTAGATTACAAATAAAACAACTTGTGATATCTTCAACACCAATAAGTAGTTCTTTTCCAAATATTTGACATGTTCCTTTATTGTGGACCATTATATAGTAGTTTCATGTAATAACACTGCTTGTTCCTGGAGGAAAAACTGTAATTTAGGCATTTAATGTGTACCTTTAAACTTTTCTTATGAGTATAAGTATCTTCAAACTATTAGTGACCTTGACCTCGGAGGAAGAAATATGGGTCTTACTCACAACACGTCGCCTTGATGTGACAGACATTTGTGCCAAGTTATTTTAAAACTCTTCAATGCATGACAAAGCTTCGGTGGCATGTATCTTTATTTATCTCGTGGCCACGAGTTACTAAGTTGTTGCCACAAGATAGCTAAGTCGTAGCCACGAGATACTATGTCGCGACCATGAGTTACTAAGTCGTGGCCACGAGATAGATAAGTCGTGGCCAAGAGATACTATGTCGTGGCCACGAGTTACAAAAAATCGTGGCCACGAGATAGCTAAGTCGTGGTCACGAGTTAGTTAGTCATGGCCACGAGATAGATAAGTCGTAGCCACAAGATAATTTTTTTTTAATTAACCAATCAGAAAATATTATTATTTTTTTTAAACTTAACAACTTACTTTTACATGCAACATTAATCTTTGAAAATACTGAAGATATTCACTTTGAACTTATCTTTAGGATCATATTGGAAAGTCACCTTCTAAGGCCCATCTACGGAATACGGAATTCCATAAACGACAGCCTACTGCTCACTGCCTACTGCTAACTGGACAGCCTGCTGCTTTCTGCTTACTGCGTACTGCTTATTGACAGTCTAAGTATATGTATGGATCATTTACGAACTTTTCCGAATGTACACACAGGTACGCCCGCCATTTTGATGAAAAATCTGCTGTGGTAACAATTGTAAGTATATTAAAAACGTTTATTTTATAATAAAGCCTTATAATTTGTAATTTCGAATTCATTGCAATGCCATGTGTACGCCCAACCATTGCACAATGCTTTGATTATGTTATCAAATGGTTCCACGTGCCTCGTTGCACTGGTGATTGATAAATTGTCAAATATAGGACTCATTTTAGTAATCAACTTATTAATAAATTATTCACAAAGAATCTGTGTTCAACATTGACGGGCTTGAGCACACTATGCCTTGGTTGAGAGACGGACATCTGGACCATTATGTCAACACTCCCGTATTTTTGTTTAAAATTGCATAGTTTGTTTAACTTTCATTTGACAATATAGTACGTTTCTAGAGTATCTGTAATATACTGGTGAAATCATTGGTGAATATTAGGCTAAACATTATTGTCTGTCATAATCAAAGAGTTCTTTGGTTCAGTTTTCATTGGCTGTTAATTGTAGCGTATAAATTCCTTATATTAAGATGTTATACATTTTGTTAACTTGATTATTAAATATTTTGTTGCAAAGATATGTGCTATAGAAACGATTTATTCCAGTACAGAGGATGAGGATGCAGAATGGAGAAGTCTGACAGAAACATTTTTATGGAGGAACAGCGTATACTTTCACCCAACTCCTATTCGACTTCACAGACAAGTAACAGATTTTGTGCAGGCGTATCCTAATTTTTATTAGCTCGACTTTTTTTTTTGAAAAAAAAAAAAAATAAGTAGAGGTATTGCTATAGTCGCGGCGGCCTTGCCGTCCGCAAACTTGTACCTGGATCATAACTTTTTTATTTCTTGGTGTATTGTCTTCATACTTGGCCACAACAACCCTTGGGACAAGACCTTTCAGTAGACCACACTAACATTGACCTTCATCCATAAATGACCTTGACCTTCAAGGTTAAAAGTCCAAATTTTGCTTGTTCATGCTGTTATTGGCTGTAACTTTGTTATTTTTGAATGGATTGTCTTTAAACTTGAACATGATAATCTTCAAGGATAACCCTTAAAAATAAGCAGACAGACCTTGACCTTCACTCATTAATGACCTTGACTTTGAAGTTCAAATTATTGAAATTTTCATTGTTTTGGCTGTAACTGGCTGTAACTTTGCTATTATTGAAGGGATCAACTTCATATTATAACAGAACATACTTAAAGACAAGACCTTGTTGTTTATCAAACACTTGGGCTCTTTAATGACCCTGACCTTGAAGGTTAAATTACTGAATTTTCTCAGATTTGTGCATTAAATGACCATACATATTTATTGGTGTGTGTGTGTGTGTGTGTGTGTGTGTGTGTGTGTGTGTGTGTGTGTGTGTGTGTGTGTGTGTGTGTGTGTGTGTGTGTGTGTGTGTGTGTGTATATATATGGGCGGGAATGGTCTTATAAAACAATAAATGTGTTTGCCATAAGAAAATTAATAATAGTGACTGAGTCAGCGAACTGCGGTAAAAGAAGCTATAAATAGCTCGCCGCTATGGTAATAAAAGTGATGACGTCAAATAAAGTTAAAAATAACTTTAATATATAAGGCCAATTAGCACGAAGAAAAAGCAACGGCCATTGGTGTAGTGGTTAGCATACTGGACCGGCAATCCAGAGACCCGTGGTTTGAGTCCCGGCTGCGGCGTGCCGATTTTACTATATACAATGTATATATATATAATGTTTATATCATCATCAACTAAATAAGAACAAGGTCCATTTATTCATATGTCTTTATTGTGATGAACAATGACCACGGTCAATCTGAAATGAACATAAAACATATTAAAGATAAATGACTAAGCTAATGTTAATTGAACAATTGTATAAGTAAATGTTTATAATCCTCTATCTCCCCCTAAGTTTTTAAACGGCCTTTTAATATGTCTTTCATGCATAGGTCGGTTTAAAACTGAAGTCAAAACATTTGATAACAAATTAACATCCGAAATTATAGGTCCATGAACACTAAACTCCTGTTAGCATTTGAAAAACGGAAACTTCAAAAACAATTAAACGTATGTTCATAATTTTATATAGGTAATGATAACACTAGTTCATCTCGAAATCACGGTGCCATATTGGTGGTTGACGGGTACGACTAGATTTGCGTTGCTCCAAATTTGGCATGGAGGTGACCTGTGATGGAGAGTTTGTGCTATCACTGGGAGGTGGGATCTCAGCTGGATGATTTTTGGTGTTGCCGAGATCAGCTGGAAGGCATTCCGGGGCATCAACATCCAAATGAGTGTTATGGGTGTGACCACTTGGTGAAGGTAAAGTGGTTGATGGGAGGGTACAATATGTGTTCGGATTTTGCGTTGTTGGAATAGTGTCCTGGTTGTGTTTCACAATGGTCTCAGACGCTTTAGTTGTCTGAGGGCTGACAAGAGGTACAAACTGATTCCAAGTTTCATCATCCTTAATTGTACGGACTTCTGGCAAACTTCTGACAGGCACATATTGTCTCAAAAATTTTCGGTTTCTTAGTGTGACCCTACCAGAGCCATCAACTCTAACGACGTATTGGTCGAATTGGCGAACTTCTATGATAACGCCAGTTTTATCCCATTTAAGAGGGTGATGTCCTGTTTGATTTTGGATGCGAACCCTATCGCCTACAGAGAGTGGGAGTAGTCTTTTAGTGTGCTCCGATAAGCGCTCTCCCTGTTTAAGGTGGCGATGTCTTAAAGCTTCCTCTCTTGCATCAAGTGTTTCCTTCCATGTGTTATGGGGACGGTACCTGCCGGGCGGAACAGGAATGAAGTCTCTGATGGGATGACCAAATACACATGTAGCAGGAGATAACTTGGTGTCTCTGTCAGGTGTGTTCCTGTACTGGAGCATCGCACGTTGAAATGCATCGGTGTTGAGATCCCCGTTTCTACCTGTGTTGTCGGCTATTAGACGCTTGACAGTTTTGACACCTATTTCAGCTCTGCAATTACTGTGTGGGAAAGCCACAGAGGAAAGGCGGTGATGGACTCCCCAATCTTTTAAGAATTGTCTGGTTGTTGTTGCCGTAAATTCAGGTCCGCCATCAGATGTCAATTCATCCGGAATCCCAAATGTCACAAATGTTCGGCGTAGTGAAGTAATAAGGCCCTCTGCACCATTCGAAGATCGTTCAACTATGGGCCAGTTCGAGTATCGATCAACTATAACTAAATATCCAACACCTTGATGGTGAAAATAATCTGCACAAACACATTGGAATGGGTAGTCTGGAGATATTAGGGGTGTAGGCGGAGCACTAGGATTCGAAGGTGCGATACGATTGCAGTGATTGCATCCAGCTCTAAGGGTTGTTATAGCAGGTGTGATCCCTGGCCAAAACACGGAGGACTCTGCTCGCGATACCATGGAGGTAATTCCTTGATGTGCTGAATGAAGAGCTGCAAGAACTTCTTGTCTGAGAGCTGGAGGAATAACTACACGATCCTTGTATAGTATTACACCATCTACTGTGTAGAGATGCTCACGGAATTGAAAATACTCACGAAGATGTGCAGGAAATTCTTTGCGAGACTCAGGTACTCCGCATTCTATAAGGTTGAGGAGTTCATGCATGTTATCGTCACTACTTGTGGCAGTGCGAACTCTGTCCCAGGTGACTGCTTTCACGGCAAGTGAGTCAAGTAAGCATACGGCTGAAGCGGAGATACAGGTATCCACATCATTGTCATTGAGAATAGAATATGTTGATGGCAATGTAGGTAGGAGAACATGTCTCAGAGAAGGTACATTGTTAATTGATGCAATATCATCTTGAAGCGATAGCTTTTCAGATTTTCCGGTTGGATGACGTGATACTCCATCTGCAGCGAGATGCTTGACCCCTGGAATATGAATCATGCGGAATCGATAGCGGAGGGACTTTTCTTTCAAGTTTCTGAGACGTGAGTTAGAAATGTCCTCCAATGATCTGTCACCAAATATTTTTAACAGGGGTTTATGGTCAACTGCTATTACAAGATCGTCACACCCAAGAACAAAGTATCTTGCTTTATCAAGAGCATCGACAACTGCCAACGCTTCACCTTCCACTGGTGCATATCGAGACTCAGCTGCATGCGTGAACCTACTCCCGACAAGTGTTACCTTCCAACCGGTGCGACAACAAAATGGCTGGTTGTCCGGACAGTTGCAATGTTTCTGGAACAGCCAGAACCCGATTCCTGACTTCGACCAATCAGTGGCGAGACATGTAGGTTTTGTCTTGTCAAAGATTCGCACGCCTTCTTCAATTTCATTGATAATGGCAGTTTTAGATTCCTCGAAGAGTGCATTAATATTGACATCCCAGATGAACGGTGTACCTGGTTTCAATAACTCTCGGAATGGTAGCATTTTGTCTGTCATGCTGAAAGCATACGATACTTGGTTTACTAAACCGAACCAAGATCTGACATCGGTGATATTTCTCGGAGTTGGGAAGTCCATAATTGCGCTAAGATATCTTGTACAAGGGCGAACTGTGTCGGGGGTTATTGCAAACCCAGCAAATTCAAAACTTTTCAGGGTTGAGTGTGATGCCATGTCTTCCACATATGTCAAGCCATTGGACAGCTTGGAAGAAACTCTCATCTATTGAATCAGACCAGAGAAGGACATCATCGATACATTTAGTTTTGTTGGGTATTTCGGCAACTATTTCATCATATCGTCGAGTATATCCGTCGCCAGAAGCAATGTATCCTTGAGGGGCTGTTTTATAGCGATAGCGTCCCCAAGGAGTGATGAACGTAGTTAAGTGACGGTCAGATTCTTGAATCGGCACACTATGGTACCCGTTCCAGGCATCAAAGACGGTTTTCTTTTTCCCTTGTGGGACTGACCTTGCTTGGTGAAATGGCGAAGGAGTGTGATGCGTTTCTCTCTTAGCGTGTACATTGAGAGGCTGAAAATCAACTGTTCGTCGAGGTGTGCCATTTTTCTTGGCACATACAACCATCCGATGGCACCAAGTCACTGGTTCCCCAATAGGGACTGGTTCAAGGACACCAAGGCGGATGTCTTGGTCGAGTCCAGCTTTAACTTCCTCTTGCCAATGTAATGGTACTGGCACTGGTGTATGATGAGCGACAGGTTCAGCATTTGGATTGATCATCAACTTCATTGGCGGTCCATCCATTAGCGGTAATGGTTGGTGGTCACAGACATTGAATGTACTTGATTTGTAGTACTCCAAGAGGTATGCCTTTAGTTTAAGGCGGTTGGACTCACTTCCACTGTATGGTAACCTTGTAGGTGGCGGAGGTGGTAGTTGACGTTTCGGACAGTCACATTGATTCACTAGTCCGCTTATGCTTCCGACTTCACTATTGTTTGTATCCTGAGTTTGATACATTGCTTCGGATTGTGTGTCGCAGATTTCACCAATTGTCGGAAAACTTCCAGATATCATGCCAAGAGCAATGCATGCTTCCCTACTGATGAAGAGCTTATCGGAATTATCAGTCACATATGTCATTTGCCTAGTCTCTAGAAGGTTCCCTTGCTCATCTGTTCCTGAGATCCGAAAGATTGTGGCACCGAGGATTTTAATGCCCCTGTTATTTGCAGCGTGCATTTTCAAAGATACAGGAATGAGATCGCTTTGCTTGAGGCCAAGTTTGTGGATGACTTTGATACCAGCAAGACAGCTTTGACATCCAGTGTCTGCCATGGCAGGAATACGAACAGCGTGTGTTCCAGCATTTAGGTTAAAACCAAAGGCTTCATAGTCCTCGGGTAATGCTCTGATTGTAAGAGTAATGAATGGTTGCGATTTGGAAGGTTTCTTTATCCAAGTATCAGATAAGTTGTCATATAGGTGGTGGTCTAAAGCTAATGTCTTGTCAATGTGTTTTTTAGACATTGATGATACACTGCACAAGGTGTTGAACACAGCATTCTCATAGTCATTGGCATTGTAAGCACTAGATTTCGCTTTCGGTTTGTCCCTACTTCGACAAACACTCTCAAAGTGGTTTTCACGATTACAGTGTTCACATCTTTGCCCGTAAGCTGGACATTCTGATTTTCTTGCACGGGCAGGAGCGTTTTTACCATGTCCTTTCTTGCCACAGTATGAGCAAGTTTCGTTTTTATCTTTTACAGCGGTTTGTTTCGCCTTTCTATATGAACTACTGGCTGCTGCTTGGACCTCATGAGAGTCTAATAGTCGGGAGGCAGATCGTTTTCCAGACTCTTTAGCTTCGACAAATTGTGCTACTTCTTCTAATGACATATCCTGATTCTTATCACCAAGGAGATCTAATTGTATTTCCGGGTCACATATGCCGCGTGCCAATACGTCTCTGACTATTGTGTCAGTATAATTAACATCAGCGTTGCATGTTGGACACTTTATCAGGAATTTGCAGACACTAGCCTGTCCTCTAAGTCGTGCACAGAAACGGCGTACAGGCTCATCACGATCTTGACGCATGTTGTGCAGGGAAACTCAGACTTGTTAGTAAGACTGCCGCCAGCTGATCGTGTTAAGTCTTTCCGAAGTTGTTCGTCACAGCATTCTAAAAGCTGTACCACGCAATCACGGCCTTTGATTTTAGTGGCATCTACATAGTCAGACCATCGAGATTGGAAATATGCCCATTCTTCACTTGTTCCTGCTGTTGCTAGTGTGGGTCTTCTAACTTTTTCTACTTTGGCAGTCTGTCCAGGAGCGTGTGTGGTACAGTGAGCGGTTATGAGTGCGGCAACGATGGCGGCCTCAAGGTCGTCCGTGACATAATCACAGCCTGGTATTGGACATCCTAATGCTGGCATTTTGATCTGTTCTTAGAAAAATGTCTTTCACAAATGTACTGGTATTTTGAATCTCTGGCCGTGGTCATAAATAAGAACAAGGTCCATTTATTCATATGTCTTTATTATGATGAACAATGACCACGGTCAATCTGAAATGAACATAAAACATATTAAAGATAAATGACTAAGCTAATGTTAATTGAACAATTGTATAAGTAAATGTTTATAATCCTCTATCAACAACAACACGTGTCACCACCACCACATGTCACCACCACCACGTGTCACCACCACCACATGTCACCACAACCACGTGTCACCACCACGTGACACCACCACGTGCCACCACATGCCACCACCACCTGTTACCACATGTCACCACCACGAGTTCCCACGTGTCACCAACACGTGACACCTCGTGTCACCACGTGACACCACCACTACGTGACACAACCACATGACACCACGTGTTACCACATGTCACCACCATGTGTCACCGCATGTCACCACCACGTGACACCACCACCACGTGACACCACCACCACTTGACACCACCACCACGTGATACCACCACCACGATTAAATAACGGTGTATACATGAAAATATCAGCTTACAGGTCTCATTATTGGGACAAAACATACTTTTTATGTGGTGTTATAATTTGTGTTTCGTTTTAATTTCAATTCAATTCAATATTTTATTCGGCAAAAACATATAAATGTTCATCGCCAATATAACATATATACAATGGCGGTACAAATACAAAGAGAAAAGCATGAATTCATATTAATTAAATCAGTCGAATTCTTACAATAACAAAACAAAGATATACTATATATGATCTATAACATACATAAAATAAATCCACATTACACAGTCATATCATGCCTGATAGTTATCGCGCCAAAGATTAGCATTGTAAACGTATTTTGCAAGTTTATTAATAGTATTACTTTGTTGACAATTTAAAAGAGATTTGAATTTAAACAAATTTGGCCAATGACAATAATAATTAGGTAAAATATTAAGTCTAATCTGTCTGTAAAAAGGACATACTAAGAGGAAATGATACTCATTTTCTATACTATTCATATTACATTTCGTGCATATTCTTTGACTTCTATTAATGTTTCTATATCTCCCTTCTTCTATAGCTAAATTATGAGCAGAACACCGGAATCTAGACAAAGCAATTCTATAGCTATCATATTTTACACAACTTAAATATTTTTCTAATTCAAAACTGGATTTAAATAAACAGTAAGTATCAAGTTTAGGAGATTCTTTGAGCTCTGAAAACCATTGCTGTAGATATTGGTCATAAATAGTTCTTATTACTGTTTGAATTTGTAAGTTAGTGATTTCTGTATTATCCCATAAATAAGAGTATCCTAAATTATCTAATAATTGTTTAACACTTACAGACCAATTGTTAACTAATATTCCATGATCATCACGCATATTAAATACTTTAAAAACTAAAGAATTCGGGGTTTTCATAATTCTGAACCAATATTTTATCATTCTGATTTTACGACATATAATCATCGGAACTCGTCCAAATTCACCGTAAATCGTAGAACTGGCAGTCTGTTGACGAACTATTAAAACGCTTTTTAAAAACTTTAAATGAATTTTTTCTATATCGGGTGCCTTATGTAAACCCCAAATTTCACATCCATAATTCAGAATCGAAGTGATCATGGAATCAAATAACTTAATTTTGTCTTTAATGTCTAGTGATACAGTTTCAAATAGTGAAGTAAGCGAAAACAGAGCTTTCATAGCTTGTCCAGACAATGACTTTTGTGCCTGGAAAAAAACTTCCATTAGCAGACAGAGTAACACCTAAATAAGTAAATTTAGTAACAATTTTAAGTCTATGATTATCATAAAATATATCAATATTTTCAGGTCTATTACCTTTCTTACATATCATCACTACGGTTTTATCAATATTAACACTGATACCCCAATTGCAACAATAAGAATGTAAATTATTTAGAAGGTTTTGTAACCCTTCTTTGGAATAAGATATTAACACCGTATCATCCGCAAAAAGAAGTAAAAAGAGATGTAATTCGTCCATAGTGAACGAGTCAATAGAGTCGTCATATAAATATTGATACATATCATTTATAAAAAATAAAAACAACAGAGGGGATAATGGTTCGCCTTGTTTAACGCCCTTAAAGCTCTCAAAATTATCACTTAGCTGTCCATTTACACGTACACAAGATTTAACACTTTCATATATTTTCTGTAACATATTGACAAACTTTGTGGAAGCTCCGTAAGATAATAATTTAAACCAGATTCCGTTCCTGTAAACTACATCAAAGGCTTTTCTGAAATCGACAAATGCTAAATATAGCTTCTTTTTATCATGCGAAATAACTTTATCTATGATTGAAGTTAAAACAAAAATACAGTCAATGGTACTTTTATCTTTTCGAAATCCAAATTGAAAATCACTTAACATATTATTGTCCTCGGCCCATTTTCGGAGTCTTAAATCTAATAAAGTTGAAAAGATTTTTGAAAAAATACTACTTAATGTTATTCCTCTATAATTATTGACATTATTAAGGTTACCTTTTTTGGGGACAGGAACAATTACACCTTTAGTCCAACTATCTGGGTAAATACAATGAGTAAACATAAAATTAAATAGTTTGCATAATAACGGTGCAATAATATCTTTACACTCAACAAACATCTCGGGGATTAAACAATCTATTCCACCGCTTTTACCACTCTTTAACATATTTAGAGCTTTCAATACTTCATCAAGGCTAAACAAAATATCAAGTTGTTCAACATTGATATTAACATCACTGTTTAATAAATTTTCAGCATCATCATTTATAAAATCGTTGTCATCAGAAAAAACATTTTTGAAATGATTGTAAAATTCGTCTTTACTAATATTACTCCCTTTTGGCGTTTTTGATTTAAATTTTTTAATTTCTTTCCAAAACTTTTGGGGCTGAGTAGAAGCCAAAGTATGTAATTGTTGTCTTTGGTTGGCCTTAAATGTAGCACGTGCCTTGCGCTTAGCCAATCGATATTTACGACGCTTTTCAATGAGCAATGCACCGTTACAATTGGTTCTATTGTTTTTATAATGCTTATTTACTGAGCGAAGCTCACGTCTAGCCGTTTCACATTCCTTCGTGTACCAAGGACTCTTAAACTTACGGTTATTTGACCTAGACACATTAAATGACCTTCCAAAAACGCTATAGGCTTTTTCATAAAGAATAGATGAAAATTTATCTACACCCTTTCACCACATCTAGCATTAAGGTCGCCAATTACTGACACTTTTCCATATTCACTATATTTACGAATATAATGTTCAAGTGATTCAAAAAACCCTACTTCATGTGACATAAAATACACAGAATTGCTAGGAGGGATATATAAAAAACATATATATAAATCATACTCAAAACCAAAAAAATGTTTTATCTAGTTTGACCCATATAAAACCAGTGTTATCACATTCTACAATAGAAATACCGTTATTCAATCGCTCTTTAAATAGTAGGCAAATTCCACCGTGTCCGCGTTTAGATTTAATACTTTCAGGTCTGGGAACATAAACAGAATCATATCCTTTCAAAGAAAAAACTTCAACATTCTTTTGCCATGTTTCACTAAGAAAAATGATATCAAAATTTTGGACCAAGTCTAAAAAATCTTCATCATCTATGCAAGAATTTAATCCTCCCACATTCCATGATACTATTTTCAAATTGTCACACTTTTCTCTGTCCCCCTATTTAGAACCATATAATTCATTATCAATATAAAGTTTATCCCTGACAAGAACCGCGCGTTTTCCCTGTTTCCTAGCATCAATCATCACTGGTATAAGTTGCTTCCGGCGGTCTTTCACTTCCGGTGGATACTGATCTGCTACATTGTAATCTGCATGCTGTAATTTAACATGTTTAAGTGACTCTTTAATCAAAGATTTTGATTCTGAATCAAATTTTGCAACGATGGGCCTAGTTTTGCCTGATATAAATTTCCCCACTCTATGTGCACGTATTATGTTAATCTTAGAGCGAGGATCATTAATGCGCAGGATTTTGTCACAGAAAGTGAATACCTTATCAACACAATTTTCATGATCACTTTTTTACGACAGAAGAAAACAAGGCTGGTGCACTAATACTATCATGTCCAGCAGGTTCATGGAAATCATCAGAAGTCGAGATTGTAGAAGTCTGGTTAGTAGAAGTGTTGTCCGTGAACCCCGTAGAATCCGTCACGGTTGATTGAACACCGCCAAGAGGAGCGGGATTGAACGTAGTACCCTCGGCAACTCCGAAGAACAGGAGATTATCTCGCATCGAGCGACATTTCAAATCAATAATATTTTCGTTACATGAATCGTTTGCCGACTTTAATTTTTCATTCTCAGCAGTCAGAAATTTGACATCACTACGTAATTGAGAAATATCGCCTTTATTTTCGATAGAACGTGCCGTTACACTATCATACTGTTCGCTTATAAAAGCGTGACTACGTTCAATCTCGTTGAACTTTTGATCAAGGCTGTTTAAGCGTTCCGTTATTTTCTCGACAGTTGATTGAATTTTATTCAATTGGCCCAGTTTAGCGTCCTTGTAATTGTAAATAAAGAAAGTTCTTTGAAAATAAGATATCATAATTTTTCTTGTAATGTTGTTTATGTGTAGCTCTCCGGAAAACAGGATGTTTAATGGAAATTAAACACATATGATGGTTATATATATGTCAACCATAAAGCAGAGGTTGTTTGCTGAATTTTGTGACCTGGCCATGTTGGTTACAATATTAAACAATGTCCACATTTAAAAATGTGTCTTAGTTAATCAATTTTAAATTCATTGGATCGCAAAATTATGTAACAGAAAGATGAAGATTATGTAATAATATTAGTTCCATAAGAAATCTTTGAAAATACATCTGAAGCTCGAATATCTTGCAAGTTAATCGAATGTATTTCTACAAGTTAACCTGAACATTCTTCTCTTAAGACTGAAATAAAACGACGGGCAGCAATATATTGATTGGTCTGTTTTCTTAGCCTGTGGTTTTTAATGCCTTCTTCACCAGTTATAAATCAGAATGTAACATATGCAATACTGCAAAAACCAAGACATTATATGCGGAAGGCATTACATATCATATCGGTACGAAAATATTAACATTACTTTGTATTAATAATGCCCACGTAACTCGAAGATCAATGATTTTTTTATGCATCCACTTCCCAATTATAATGCAATAATTGACATGTTCGTCACCATGCTCCTGTTAACATCGACTATAGAAACATTTTCCTGAGTCAAATCTTATTAATGTTTTGTAGAATTAAGGTATTAATGTACGGTTTACCATCACCAGAATAAGTATTAACTTTTTTTAGATAGAACTAAACGGTTCCATGTATGATTTCCAATTGTGTATTCTCTCCCGGTACGTTTTATTATTGTTATCCAAGACGTCACTGGTATATATAATTTTGTCTGAACATCAACGAATACATTATGCATGAATATCCATTTTCAAAGTCCTAGATTTAAGGATATATATCTATGTTTTGAATACCATGTTCTGGATTATTTTTGAACAAGAACTTTAAGCATTATTTTCAAAATGATAACATAAAATTGACCGTTGTAATTTGAATGTACAAATAACGACGTTCGTGGCATTACAAGGCCCCCTGTAAAAGATACAATAAAGCTCTATAGTTATAGGTTAGGATCATTATCATTGAAGGACAAATATTTTAATATACATACATGTTATATGGTAGATATATCTAAATGACTGTCTTTTAAAAGCGTGTTCGTTAACAGAGATATACATGTACGTTTTAATTAAGAAAGTTCCCAAAGCCTGCAAAGATATATACTTATCTTTCTACTTAGTAACACAAGAATTATACATGTATAAATGTAACGAATTCCGAGGTTTTATCAGTCAAAACCTTCATCTATGATACAGAGCAATTCCTTGACCAATACCGTTTCAAAAGGTCCCCCATTGTAACATAAACATATTGGTAGAAGAACATAAAAAGCCGACATTTACTTTCCCTCATTTAATCGGGTATTTGGCAGGTGTGACAGTTGGCATTTATCAACTAACAGTAATTAAGCATTAAAAGTCGCCTGTA